>NC_091184.1:32976566-33049066 GCF_040958095.1 Procambarus clarkii | reverse complement strand
GACAATCGCACGTGAGGCTAGGGTTACAAACTCATATTTCTTAAAGCATATAACTTAGGCATGACCCGACACTGCCTATGTCAGTTCCGTACCTCAGACCGCTCCCCCTTTAAAATCTGGGTGTGATTAGCCCCAAATGTCTGACCTGTAACTTTGGATAGACATTCTTTCTTATAGTATAGAGATGTGTGTGTGTATGTGTGCGTGTGTGTATGTGCATTGTCGCACATAATAACAGCTCACACACACACACACACACACACACACACACACACACACACACACACACACACACACACACACACACACACACACACACACAGGGTCTATAACAGACGCAATACAATAAGACCCCCACGACTCTACTCAATATAACGCCATCATAATCTCTGCCAACATTTTCTACACATATTTCCGACACACAAATCCTGCCCCACAATACCACCAGTCTCTTCCCCGTGTCCCACACAAATATACACTGCATATATATTACTTAATGAATTTCAAGCGCCAACCTAACCCGCCAGAAATCGCGCCAGCCGCGCTACTCTGGTGCTACCAGCTCTCAATTCCTCGCCGCCAAAATAGCCAAATAACGCCAAATGCATTTGATTTGTAAAGCTCAACCTGCCTGTATTCCCGCCAATTTTTCAAGTTCGTTCTGCCAATATTCCCGCCAATTTTTCAAGTTCGTTCTGCCAATATTCCCGCCAATTTTTCAAGTTCGTCCTGGCTATTTTCCCGCCAATTTTAAGGCCCGTCCTAGCTATATTCCTGCCGAACTCTTTAGATCTTTTAAGAAATTTCATCTTTCTCATATCAGTGTGGTGTAGAGCGCCCCGTTGACGGTCGGACAGAGCGGCAGTGTCGCTATCATAGTCGTCTTCTACATATTACATGTACTGTATATATGTGAGTATAAACCCACATATTCCGGAAAACACTAAAATGTGTTTCTTTTTACTGATTTTCGGAACGGAAGATTTTTGTTCTCATTAACTAGTGAACATTTGCACTTATGCTCCATTGTATGTATACAGTGAGGAAGGTTGTTAGGTGGGGCCTAATTGTACCAAGCCTATCCTCTACAATTAGGCCTACAGGTACTAAGCTTTGGCAAATAGGCCAAGGAATTAAGGAATTAAACCTAACCTTATCATCTAGGCCTACTTGTGCTAAGCCGTTCTTTACCAATAAGATTGATTGATAAAGATTAAGCTACCCAAGAAGTGGCACGGGCATGAATAGCCCGTAAGACCAGCAACATGTGTGTCACTCCTTATATAGAGCTGTGGCACAATGTTTCATAAGTCGGCGGCCGTTAACACTTTCAAAACGTCTTCTCTAAGTTGCCAGAGGTCAAAGACCAAACTAAATTTTTGAAGAGCATAATGACCATTTTCTATACTTTGGAGGCATTAGGAATCCTAATGTAACACAACCCGGGTACAGAAAGATTTTTACATTGTGGTATTAACGATATTATTATTTAAAAATACCATAATTATTACCATTTCAAAATTCTGGGTAAAAATCTGCAGTTGACACCCGTGGCACCAACAGCCAATCAGCAGCGTCTGAACGCATTGGGACCAACCGTCGCTCTTCATCGATGTAAACCACATTATACTCTTAAAAAGCCATTTACCAAAGTGATTTTGGAAAGAAAAAAACTATGTTGGATAAATGATGATATAGCTATTGGTCTGTTGGTTTTCTTCTCCAGCGTGGTTTGATTAGTCACGTTAAATTAATGGTGGAGTATTGGAACGGCGGCCATAACTCAGTGTGGTAAGTCGAGTGTTTTGACGAGGCTTCCCTCAAGAGTTATGGCCGCTTTGTCACCATTGGTTTGTTTGTTTGTTTAACTGTGTGCATGTATGTGCTGGATTTGTTTGTCGAAAGGTTGGTACAGAAGGTAAATTTCGGACTTGTTTGCAAGCTGAGAGTTTTCCGTTCCTATATGTTAAGCATTACCTTAATAATTTTTCCTGGAACACAACTCTTCTATTGATTTATAACCAGCTGCTCAATTACTGTTTGGTGAACAGCAGCGAGAAGGTTAGTAGGGTTGGTGCCAAGTCAATCCTCCTCGTCCAGATCACATCACCCACTGTCACTGGCAGGCGTGGGGCCTCGTGCTCCTCCCCCCTCTCTCTCTCTCTCTCTCTCTCTCTCTCTCTCTCTCTCTCTCTCTTCCTGTGTGTGTGTGTCTCTCGCTCTCTCTCTTTTTCTGTTCGTTCTCAGCATTTACTTCTCCGTAAAAAATGCAACTGTTTTGGCCAACCAGAGAGGTGCGAGCCCAAGCAACCCACCTCACCCAACAAGCCCCAGACTTAGTTATACGCCAATATAACGCTGTTTTAATTGTCTACAAATTAGTCGGATTTTTTAAACGGATTTGTCAACTAGATAACAAAAATGCGAGGTGCTATATGTGAGGCTGGACCGATGTGTACTCACCTGTTTGTGCTTGCGGGGGTTGAGCTCTGGCTCTTTGGTCCCGCCTCTCAACCGTCAATCAAGTAGTGTACAGGTTCCTGAGCCTACTGGGCTCTATCATATCTACACTTGAAACTGTGTATGGAGTCAGCCTCCACCACATTACTTCCTAATGCATCCACACTGCCCAAGTCCTCAATAAGCCTAAAGGCAGGCTTCCTGTCCCGAACAATGGGAAGTATTATTAAAGGTAAACCGCGTTAAGATTCCCATTAGCAGCATCTCAAGTAAAGTTAGGAGACGTGAGGTCAGTTTAGGGATAATCCAAGTTGGGTCACACCCAATTATGCCAAGTTGGGTCAAGTTTGCACAGTTTACGAGTTCAATCCAAATCGAACGAAGTTAGGTCAAGTGTTCTCAAGTTAGGTTGGCCAGCGTGCCTAAGTTGGTGATGAGGAGGTGGGGGGAGGGGGAGGAGGAGTGGGGGGAGGGAGGGGGAGGGGGGCCTCCCGCCTACATTACTCATTGTAAGGGTCAAGTCCCCCTCCTCCCCCCCCCAGGTGACAACACTGCTTAGCTCGACGAGGTCATCACTACTTTACGAGCGGCGCCCACTCCGACACCCTCCCCCAGCCCACACACACACACACACACACACACACACACACACACACACACAAGGGGGGGGGGGTGTTGGCACTATACCCCAGCACGTTCCTCCTTCCTTTCCGTCTTGGCCCCAGCTGTTGACATAAGGGGAGGGGGGAGGGGTGGTGGAGTGGCACCAGGGGAGGCTGGGGTGCCGCTGGTGGCACCCTCACCCTCACCCCCCCCCCTTCCATCTCTCTCACGCTACATCTCTCACTATCTCCCTCTCTATCACACTCTGTTGCACTCTCTCTCTCATTGATCTACCTGTTCTCCATCTTCCCTCCCTCAGTTATCTTCCCTCCCTCCCCCCTTTCTTCCCCTCCCCCCCTTTCTTCCCCTCCTCCTAGTCCCTCCCTTCCCCTATATACATAAAACAATCCCAATCCGTAACTTCCTGCTCTTCTTGAACCCCTTCCCAATCCTTTACCCAAATTCTCCCAAGCTCCATCTCTCCCTCCCTACGTCAAACACCCTTCCTCCTATCTCCCTCCCTCCCCTCCCTATCTATAACACCTTCCCCCCCCCCCCCCCAGGAGGGGCGTAGCGGCAGGCGGGCCCGCTGACACAGACGCCCACACAATAGCCTCAACTCGGGGCCCGCCAAAACAAAAGCCAGTGTTCTAAGCCAGGGGATGGGACGGGGGCTTTTCTGGGGCCCCTATACACGAAGGGCGAGTTATATACAAAAAGGAATACCGTAAGAATGAGTTACACTAAGAGGTATTAGTTTATTGGTTGACTAACCTAACCGCAAATAATCTAGGGGCCAGATTCCCAAAGCAGTTACGCAGGTACTTACGAACGTGTACATCTTTCCTCGATCTTTGACGGCTTTAGTTACATTTATTAAACAGTTTACAAGCATGAAAACTTGCCAATCAACTGTTGTTATTGTTATAAACAGCCTCCTGGTGCTTCGGAGCTCCTTAACTGTTTAATAATTGTAAACAAAGCCGCCAAAGATTGAGAAAAAAAATGTACAGGTTCGTAAGTGCTTGCGTAACTGCTTCGTGAATCTGCCTTCCTGAACGAGGAACAGAAATGAGGACTAAAGAATAATGATGAGATTTAATTAGGAAAGAACAGATAGAACTAAATGTTTGTACCTGAAAAAATAGACTAAAAAAAAATAGTTTGGAAAGATCAGGGAGAGAGAGTTGATTTAAATGTATGATAACGACTAGACACAGGCACACATGGATACGCACGCACGCACGCACGCATACGCACACGCACGCATACGCACACGCAAACCCCCAGGATAAATATTCATGATATAATAATGAAGCAGCAGGTATCAGCCTTTCATTAAGATAACACGAATTAAAACTTCTTATCCCGTGGGACTGTCAATCTATCCCACCCAGCTCACGGGACGACCTATCCCACCCAGCCCCCGGGACCACCTATCCCACCCAGCCTACGGGACCACCTATCCCACTCAGCCCCCGGGACCACCTATCCCACCCAGCCCACGGGACCACCTATCCCACCCAGCCCCCGGGACCACCTATCCCACCCAGCCCCCGGGACCACCTATCCCACCCAGCCCCCGGGACCACCTATCCCACCCAGCCCCCGGGACCACCTATCCCACCCAGCCCCCGGGACCACCTATCCCACCCAGCCCCCAGGACCACCTATCCCACCCAGCCCCCGGGACCACCTATCCCACCCAGCCCCCGGGACGACCTATCCCACCCAGCCCCCGGGACCACCTATCCCATCGTAGCCACCTACCAGGCGCCTCCCTCAACAAGAATTAGCGTTATCTTGTAAGACCAAAGAACGACATTTAGCGTGATGACAGTGGCTTACGGAGAGGGATAGGAGGGATAGTGGAAGGGGTGAGAGGCCTAGTGGGAGGGGATGGATTAGTTGGAGATGCAGGAAGGGAAGGACTATAGGAAGGAAGGAGGAAAGGGAGGAATAGAAAGAGGGAGAGGTATGAGAGAATTTTGAAGTGAGGAGGAAGGGAAGGAAGAAATAAAGTCATCTCTTTGACTACCTTAAACAGATTTACTTCACTCTCTCTCTCTCTCTCTCTCTCTCTCTCTCTCTCTCTCTCTCTCTCTCTCTCTCTCTCTCTCTCTCTCTCTCTGTCCAATGAAGTACCTTGTGAAACTACAGGCAGAAGCAGTAATCCTTCCTCAGCTCAGTTGAAATCTGCTTTTAGAGACTCATTCATTTAATGAGCCTATTACATGCATCACAGAAATAAAGGTTATTCATTAAATAACAATCATATAAGGAAGAGGATGAGCCAACTGTGTGCCAGAGCCTTCATGTGATCAGTTGACCTGATCTCCCGTGTGTCAACCTGTTGAGTGAACAAGTTCCAGATGCCAGTCAGACTTGGAATGAATGATCGCTGGAGTGCTGTTCTTGAGGTGGCAGTTCCAGCATGATACTGTTGAGGGTTGAGAGCCTAATTAACACTTGGAAGGGATCAGGATAAGGATATGGAATGGGACGGGGGAGGTGGTAGTTTTACAGGAGCTAACTACTGGTTGTCGACGAAGTTGGGCCAGGTGCGGAACTTTGAGAATGTTGGCCCTCTATATAACAGTAAGTTGAACGTCACGACGGTGTTGCTGGCTCTGATGTTCAGACCCTTCCCACCAGACTTAGTCAAGCCTGGAGATGAGCCGTCTTGCACGTCTTGCACGGCTCTCCACTATGTCCAAGTCTGATGAATGATGGAGGGTCCTTGCAATCCCGGAGAAGGGTGCATACTCTAGATGAGAGCCAACTTGTGCCTCATATACGGGTTTGCAACCGCTGCTTTCAAGATGTGAGCTGCGCCGTAGGACTGGAAGTCTCCTGGCTGCCTTGTAGGCTAGGCTAAGAAAGTAGCTCTTCAAGTGTCACTGAAGAGTCGAACTTCATTCCTAAAATGTAAATTTCATCTATGATCTCTAGATTTTTGCCACCGATTTGCAAGGCTGTCCGATTTGCAATGTGCAAGCTAGTTACCATCATCGCCTGTGTTTTCTCAGCCGCAAATGTGACCTGCCATCTCCTACTCAAGGCAGAAATTGCTGAATGTTTTGTGGTTGATAAATCATGTTGCAGTTGGCAATATGATGTAAAGGTTGCTTTCTGTATGTAAAGGTTAGAGTGCAGTCATCAGCATAGCATTGAGCTTCAGGAATGAGATGAAGTAGATCATTAAAAATAAACGATCCACAACGAGGGAATATCTCTCCCTCCCTCTCTCTCCCTCTCCCTCTCTCTCTCTCTCTCTCTCTCTCTCTCTCTCTCTCTCTCTCTCTCTCTTTCAACACTCAATGATAAATTGCAATCTTGGAGCGGGGCTGACACCTGTCGACCAATGAGGAGCGAGGAATAAGCGGTCATTGGTGTGGGATTAGAGGGACAGTGGGCCACAAAACAAGCGCGTTATATGTACGCCATCTAGGGAATAATATATGGAAATGAAGCGGGATTAACCGGCCAGTGACAGCAGTGACAGGTCGTTAAGGAGGATGAGACCAGATTGTTACTTAATACATCGCTTTGTTGGCTGTGTGCAGAGAGAGAGAGAGAGAGAGAGAGAGAGAGAGAGAGAGAGAGAGAGAGAGAGAGAGAGAGAGAGAGAGAGAGAGAGAGAGAGAGAGAGAGAGAGAGAGAGAGATACCCACGAATGTCTCCTTTCGCATGATAGCTAGGTTATCCGGTTGGAGGGGAGTAAAAGAGGTAGAAGAAGTAGGAAGAAGTAAGGGGAAGTAAAGGGAGGTCCAAGGGGAAGCAGATAAAGGTAGGTGAGGGGAGAAGACACATGACAAATAGCCCTATAAGGAGACAAGAGAACGATTGTAGAGTTCAATAGATTCTAGAGAACGATGCACAGTGGTAGAACATAGATTGTAGAGAAAATCAAAACCAATAACTGACGATTAGAGACGGCATTGGAAAAGGATAAATGAATACATAGAGACAAACAACAAACACACACACAAACGGCAACAAACACACGGCAACAAACACACCAACTTGGAAAATATCAGTACAACAATATCCAGTACAAATCCCCAGCGGCAATATCCCCCCACAAAAGTATGAACAAATATATATAAAAAAAGCTTGACGCGTGAATAAGGAAATTCCGGATGAGAGGAAAAAGCTTTTATCTAACTGGTGAAGTTGAAGAAGTTTGAAGGTTAAAAGCTTGTGAGGGGGGGGGGTGAGGGGTTAGTGGCGGGGGGGGGGGGGGGGGTGAGGGGTTAGTGGGGGGGGGGGGGGGGTTGAGGGGTTATTGGGGGGGGGGGTGAGGGGGTTAGGGGGAGGGAGGGAGCGAATTATCAAGGGGAAAGCGCCAAGCCAAAGCCTACGGTGATTCGGTTTGGTTTTATTTGTAGCATAAATACCAACCCTTTTCCGGCTTGTCCAAATACAGTAGTACCGAGTTCTACTGTTTAATTTTACTAACAGTACTGTTTATGGTGGATTATGGGCTAGAATCGCGTGTAAGTTAAGGCTCCGACCGGGGAACCGGTGGCTGAGCGGACAGAACACTGGACGCGTGATCCTGTGGTCCCGGGTTCGATACAGGGCACCGGCGAAAAACAATGAGCAGAGGTTCTTTCACCCTGATTCCCGTGTTATCTAGCAGTAAATTGGTACCTGGGAGTTAGTCAGCTGTCACGGGCTGGGGGTGGAGCCTTGGTCGAGGACCGGGCCGCGGGGACACTAAGCCTCGAAATCCTCTCAAGATAACCACAAGAAGGTATTTGTGCATACATAAACAGGGAATCAGGCGGCTGTGTTAACGAGCAGTTGGTTATTTATAAAGACCCGCTGCTCATATATGCAGCATCAGGCTGTGACTCATACGTCAGGCTGCGAGCAGCCGCGTCTAACAGCCTGGTTGATCATTCCAGCAACCAGGAGGCCTGGTCGACGACCGGGCCGCGGGGACACTAAGCCCCGGAAGCACCTCAAGGTAAGGTAACCTCAACTACTGATGGTATTCAACTCTTCATTATATCTTCCCTCCAGACTCGAATGATCCATTTCCAGCTTAGCCTTTTGTGCCTGAGGATGACCTTCGTGAGATGAGGATCTCCAGGCGCCCTTTGGTTAAGTGACTGTCTAATGCGCTAGATGTGTGTTTCATGTCGTCTCCTTGAGTCCCGGACCCCGAGGGGTCGAGACGTCTTCAAAGTTCCTCTGATGTGTCGATTGAGTCGAGTCTTCTGCCTGAGTCAGGGCCGCTGAGGAGCTATTTTGATCCAAGGAATTTTGTATGTCTTCTGGTCTCTCTTCTCCTTCAATCCTATTCTCCAATTTGTATATATATAAGCTTGTAATACTTCCGACTCAGTACAAATCTGATTTTGTAGTTTGTACATTGTCTAGGGTTAGGTTAGGTTAGGTTAGGTTGACCAGACCACACACTAGAAGGTGAAGGGACGACGACGTTTCGGTCCGTCCTGGAACATTCTCAAGTCGATCGACTTGAGAATGGTCCAGGACGGACCGAAACGTCGTCGTCACTTCACCTTCTAGTGTGTGGTCTGGTCAACATACTTCAGCCACGTTATTGTGACTCATCGCCTGCTTAGGTTAGGTTAGGTTAAGTAGCTCGGTAAGGTTGGTATTGGTGTTTTTAGGAACAGGCTGGTTCATCAAGGTATCTGATTCGGGTTCAACACCTTGGGTTTGGGGTACCATGTCTGATTCGACTGGTTCAACCTTCGGATTTAGTGTTCAAAGCCAAGGGTGGGGGGGTGGTTTGGTCCAAGTCATGAGGCATGTCCTCATAAATTCTTTCTCAAAGGCCATTAGTTGTGAGTCTTGTGTGAATTGTTATATTAATAAATGGAGGGTTTAAAGGCCGGACTAACGTGATGCTTCATAAACAAACGATAAATGTGTGTTAATTCAGCGCCGTTCATCGTTTGTGAATGATGCGTTACACACGACTCACTAATGATCGAATTACAACACTGTCACTCACGACTCTCCAACACTGTCACCCACGGCTCTCCAACACTCTCACCCACGGCCCTCCAACACTCTCACCCACGGCTCTCCAACACTGTCACCCACGGCCCTCCAACACTGTCACCCACGGCCCTCCAACACTCTCACCCACGGCTCTCCAACACTGTCACCCACGGCCCTCCAACACTGTCACCCACGGCCCTCCAACACTCTCACCCACGGCTCTCCAACACTGTCACCCACGGCCCTCCAACACTCACCCACGGCTCTCCAACACTGTCACTCACGACTCTCCATCACTGTCACCCACGGCTCTCCAACACTGTCACCCACGGCTCTCCAACACTGTCACTCACGACTCTCCATCACTGTCACCCACGGCTCTCCAACACTCTCACCCACGGCTCTCCATCACTGTCACCCACGGCTCTCCAACACTGTCACCCACGGCTCTCCAACACTGTCACCCACGGCCCTCCAACACTGTCACCCACGGCCCTCCAACACTGTCACCCACGGCCCTCCAACACTGTCACCCACGGCTCTCCAACACCCAATTCACCATCTCCAACACTTGCCTATTGAGTTTGACGAGAACCCCCATTAACATACAGGAAACCCATCATTTTTACATAAACTAGGATCCACATCGGTCAAGAAACAGAGAGGTAGAGGAGGAGGAGGAGAAGGAAGAGGAGAAGGAGAAGGAGGAGATGGAGGAAGAAGCGAGGATAAATGCGAGAACATGGGATAAACTGATAACATAATGCCTGATAGTTATCCGCAAAGACAGAAAGATTATGCCATTTTTTGAACTAAAAATTAAATCGAGATCAAGAAATCAGTTTCGACTTCCTGCAGGAGGAGGTTAAGAGGTGCCGTGGATCAATGTCCCCCCTCAGCCCGGTCTCTCGCCAGGCTTCCCGGGTTGTCAGACTGAACACGGAAAGAGGTCAGCTATCTATGTTTACAAGGACGGGGTCAGGCAGGGGTCGTTGACTATCGGGTACAAACTCCCGGTCGCTGAAGAGGTCAAAAAATACAATATGCAAATTATGATTGACGCAAAGCAGTCAATATCAGGCCAGGAAGATGATGGGGAAACTCTGCTTCTTGACTTCCTTGAGAGGCGTTCTGGTCACACACACGCGCGTGCGATGTTGCATTGACAGCGTTGCAAGAGTTACGAAGCTGGCTCGGACGTTGTGGGGTGTATTCCCGGTATGCTTTTGACATTTACGAGGTCGTACAAGGGGGTAATCGGGCACCTCACTCCCCGGTATCGGCACCCGGCCGACATTTTAGCCTAAAATGACTTTTTATAGATGGATTTTCGTCACAGAAACTGCCCCGGGGTAAGGCACTTAAGTGTTCCAGGGTTGAGACACGTCCGGCACTGGGACTGAACGGTGAGTGACCTTAGTTACTCGCTTCTCTAACATATCCCTCCAAGACCCCACCCACAACCCTCCTAACTCCGCCCCAATCCTCCTAACTCCGCCCCAATCATCCTAACTCCGCCTCAATCCTTTTAACTCCACCCCCAATCCTCCTAACTCCGCACCAATCCTCCTAACTCCGCCTCAATCCTTTTAACTCCACCCCCAATCCTCCTAACTCCGCCCCAATCCTCCTAACTCCGCCCCAACCCTTCTAACTTCGCCTCAACCCTTCTAACTCCGCCCCAACTCTCCTAACTTCACCCCCAATTCTCCTAATTCCACCCCCAATCCTCCTAACTCCGCCCTCAACCCTCTAACTCCGCCCTCAATCCTCCTAACTCCGCCCTCAACCCTGGTCTTCTTCCTAACTTATCGTCAGCTGGTGTTCCCAGTCGTGACACCTTGTTCTGTTGTTTCTCATGCTAAATATAACCACCTAGTCCTGCTGTCATGTACAGATATTTTGTATGTTGCTGTCATGTCTCTACTGTTGCTTACCTAGAGTGTGGCAAGGTTTAATTTCTTTAAACTTCCATTGTAGTTTAATTCACTCACTTTCTCAACAAGATTTTATCTCTAAGCTTTTCTGGCTTATTTTGGGCATTTGTAGATGCGAACTGCAGGCGGGAGATGAACAATGGCCGGTTGATACCTGGTTGATGGGGTTCTGGGAGTTCTTCTACTCCCCAAGCCCGGCCCGAGGCCAGGCTTGACTTGTGAGAGTTTGGTCCACTAGGCTGTTGCTTGGAGCGGCCCGCAGGCCCACATATACCTGGTTGATGGGGTTCTGAGAGTTCTTCTACTCCCCAAGCCCGGCCCGAGGCCAAGCTTGACTTGTGAGAGTTTGGTCCACTAGGCTCTTACATACGTTGAACTGTGTTTGGAGACCTGTCCATATGAAGGCTCCTCAGGCCTTCTCAGACCTTTCCCAGATGGTATTATGCTAATACAATTCTCAGGCGTCAGGTTAGAAGTTAAATATATCACAGGTTCTTCGTCTATCTGCGGGTCAGGAAGCTGCTTCCCTTTTGTCCAACATTAACCAGGGTCAGTCACACACAGCAAGAACTTTACCCAGGTTTCCCTGTTTACTTCATGCGCAGGTGATGCGTCACAATAACGTGGCTGAAGTATGTTGACCAGACCACACACTAGAACCATTCTCAAGTCCATTGAGAATGGTTCAGACAATCGACTTGACATTGATCCAGGACGGACCGAAACGTCGTCGTCCCTTCACCTTCTAGTGTGTGGTCTGGTCAACACACTTTAGCCACGTTATTGTGACTCATCGCCTCCAATGGTCCGTCCTGGACCATTCTCAAGTCCATTGTTTACTTCAGTTATTTATCAACAACATTTGGTTAACATTGTCTTCTTCCTGTATGTTGTTAATATTGGCCAGCTTGCTTGCGCGCGCGTATGCCTGGTTCACCTTGTAGAATAAAGTTGCCTGCGAGTTGGAGGGAACTGTTGTGGGTAGCATCTTGGGGATGTGTGTGTATGAGAAATAAATTTTAGATATAGTAGAACAAGTTTGGCCAGGCGTCAGTACATCAGACAACCGACGGTTATAAAGGTGGGGTCCAGGAGCTAACTACTCGATCCTTCACGCACAGACACACACAACGCTCAGCGATCGCAGTTCTGAGGGCCCGGGTTCGACGCCCGGGCGAGGCAGAAACAAATGGACAAGGTTTCTTTCATCCCAGACACGGACCCCCAGACACGGACCCCAGACACGGACCCCCAGACACGGACCCCAGACACGGACCCCCAGACACGGACCCCCAGACACGGACCCCCAGACACGGACCCCAGACACGGACCCCAGACACGGACCCCAGACACGGACCCCCAGACACGGACCCCCAGACACGGACCCCCAGACACGGACCCCCAGACACGGACCCCCAGACACGGACCCCAGACACGGACCCCCAGACACGGACCCAAGACACGGACCCCCAGACACGGACCCCCAGACACGGACCCCAGACACGGCCCCCCAGACACGGACCCCAGAGACGGACCCCCAGACACGGACCCCAGACACGGACCCCCAGACACGGACCCCAGACACGGACCCCCAGACACGGACCCCAGACACGGACCCCAGACACGGACCCCCAGACACGGACCCCAGACACGGACCCCAGACACGGACCCCCAGACACGGACCCCAGACACGGACCCCCAGACACGGACCCCCAGACACGGACCCCCAGACACGGACCCCAGACACGGACCCCAGACACGGACCCCCAGACACGGACCCCAGACACGGACCCCCAGACACGGACCCCCAGACACGGACCCCCAGACACGGACCCCAGACACGGACCCCAGACACGGACCCCCAGACACGGACCCCAGACACGGACCCCCAGACACGGACCCCCAGACACGGACCCCCAGACACGGACCCCAGACACGGACCCCAGACACGGACCCCCAAACACGGCCCCCAGATACGGACCCCAGACACGTACCTCAGATACGGACCCCAGACACGTACCCCAAACACATACCCCAAACACGGACCCCAGACACGGACCCCAGACAGACACACATACATGTCAACATTTAATTTGGTATAACTTTCGTATATAATACACGTCAATCATCCGGAGCTTCAGACAGATAAAACTTCAAAATCCAGTGTTGACCTATAGGATCTGTTTACACCGTCAAGTGTCAAATCCAGTACACATATCCGGAGCCTGCCGGCACAGTCAAGTGTCAGGTCCAGTACACACAATACAGACACAAGAGCCAAAAAGGAACCGAACACTGGTGTAAATTATCGGTCGAACACAAACCTTTTATTCGTTGCTTTGAAAAGCATTAGATAAATCGACTTCCACCTGTCACAGGAAATTAAAAGGTAAAAGTTCCATTAAAACCAGCATAGAAGTTTGTTATTTCTGGGATGATCTGAGATGTGTGTTAGATATGTCCTCCTAACTGTTAGGAGGACCTTTGGGTAGACAGAGTACGGTGGGGCGAGAGATAGTGAGGCAGTGAAGTGTGAGGTGAAGGATGAGTATTGTTTAAGGAGCAGCCAGGTGGAGGAGACTAATGGCTGGTTGGCCATTAGGTTGCCTGAGATACTCCTGTGAGCTGTGGTTGGCTGTGGTTGGCAGTGGTGGTTCTACAGGTCTGTATCTTCACTCTATAGTGTTTGGGAGGGCGAGCGTGCAGACTCTCCTACATGTGCTGCTGAGCTCCTACATGTGCTGCTGAGCTCCTACATGTGCTGCTGAGCTCCTACATGTGCTGCTGAGCTCCTACATGTGCTGCTGAGCTCCTACATGTGCTGCTGAGCTCCTACATGTGCTGCTGAGCTCCTACATCTGCTGCTGAGCTCCTACATGTGCTGCTGAGCTCCTACATGTGCTGCTGAGCTCCTACATGTGCTGCTGAGCTCCTACATGTGCTGCTGAGCTCCTACATGTACTGCTGAGCTCCTACATGTGCTGCTGAGCTCCTACATGTGCTGCTGAGCTCCTACATGTGCTGCTGAGCTCCTACATGTGCTGCTGAGCTCCTACATGTGCTGCTGAGCTCCTACATGTGCTGCTGAGCTCCTACATGTGTTGCTGAGCTCCTACATGTGCTGCAACTCACCGTCAACAGCTTCACAGTGACACTGTTTCACGAAGAGTTTCATCTCGCGTCTGTTGCGTTACATCCTGCACTATAATTGGGTGTGCTGTAATTGGGCACATTTTAATTGGATACCTTTTAATTAAATACATTGTATTTGGGTATATGGTAATTTAGTATTTTATAATTGGGATATATATTGTATTTGGCTACAATATAATTGGTTATTTTGTAATGTGGTATATTGTATTTGGGCATGTTATAAGGGTCGTTAGGCAAATTGGACTTAGGTAATTTGGATAATATCATTGGTGACTTTAACTGAGGATGTGTCCAGCTTAGTAGCACAATACAGAAGTTACAGTGAGGAGTGATTATTGTCACAGGAATCATGACATTTGTTGAACCATATCATAAGACCAATATATTCTTGGTTATATCTAAAACCCAGTATGCTGCCACACCAGTACAATTAGTGGTGTTGCAGCATACCACACGAACTACCACCACAACCACCACTACCACACCAGGGCATGTCACCACCACCACCACTACCACACCAGGGCATGTCACCACCACCACCACTACCACACCAGGGCATGTCATCACCACCACCACTACCACACCAGGGCATGTCATCACCACCACCACTACCACACCAGGGCATGTCATCACCACCACCACTACCACACCAGGGCATGTCACCACCACCACCACTACCACACCAGGGCATGTCATCACCACCACCACTACCACACCAGGGCATGTCATCACCACCACCACTATCACACCAGGGCATGTCACCACCACCACCACTACCACACCAGGGCATGTCACCACCACCACCACTACCACACCAGGGCATGTCATCACCACCACCACTACCACACCAGGGCATGTCATCACCACCACCACTACCACACCAGGGTATGTCATCACCACCACCACTACCACACCAGGGTATGTCATCACCACCACCACTACCACACCAGGGCATGTCACCACCACCACCACTACCACACCAGGGCATGTCACCACCACCACCACTACCACACCAGGGCATGTCACCACCACCACCACTACCACACCAGGGCATGTCATCACCACCACCACTACCACACCAGGGCATGTCATCACCACCACCACTACCACACCAGGGCATGTCACCACCACCACCACTACCACACCAGGGCATGTCACCACCACCACCACTACCACACCAGGGCATGTCACCACCACCACCACTACCACACCAGGGGATGTCACCACCACCACTATTCACCACAGTCTTACATGAATAACAGTCACACCTCGGAGTCCAGGACGGCCATCTGTGAGAAGCTCAGCTGCTTCTACACCTGACCTGTCCCCCACACACACCAGGCTCTTGTGTCTCACACACCTGTCACCCCACACACCAGGCTCTTGTGTCTCACACACCTGTCACCCCACACACCAGGCTCTTGCGTCTCACACACCTGTCACCCCACACACCAGGCTCTTGTGTCTCACACACCTGTCACCCCACACACCAGGCTCTTGTGTCTCACACACCTGTCACCCACACACCAGGCTCTTGTGTCTCACACACCTGTCACCCACACACCAGGCTCTTGTGTCTCACACACCTGTCACCCACACACCAGGCTCTTGTGTCTCACACACCTGTCACCCACACACCAGGCTCTTGTGTCTCACACACCTGTCACCCACACACCAGGCACTTGTGTCTCACACACCTGTCACCCCACACACCAGGCTCTTGTGTCTCACACACCTGTCACCCCACACACCAGGCTCTTGTGTCCCACACACCTGTCACCCCACACACCAGGCTCTTGTGTCTCACACACCTGTCACCCCACACACCAGGCTCTTGCGTCTCACACACCTGTCACCCCACACACCAGGCAGCCTCTTGCGTCTCAGTAATCACACTTCGAATGGTAGACGTGTCTCTTTGTTTCTGGATCAGACTTGATGTTATTGTTACAGATGATTTAACTTATTTTCACTGGGGGATCCTGACTGTTGTTGGTAATGCTTTTGTTGCTGTTGTTGATGCAGCAGCTGCTGCTGCTGTTGCAGCTGCTGCTGCTGTTGCAGCTGCTGTTCTTACTGTCATGAGAGTGTTGCTGCTGCCCCCTATTATCGTGATCACTTGAAATTTAAGCCGATTTGCAACTGACTGCAACAGTAGGTGAAAACAAAGGGATGAGAGAGGGGGGGGGGGTGAAGGTTACTATTGTGTACACGAGACTGTGTGTGTGTGTGTGTGTGTACATGAGACTGTGTGTGTGTGTGTGTACATACAAATGGGCCCTAATAACGACCCATTATAGATATATAATAACCCCTTAAGAAGTCTTCCTTTAAATATCTTTCCTTTACACCAAAACAAAAAGCCATAGACAGTAAATAAACAATTAAAATAAGCAATAAAAACATAAAAATCTACGAAAAATCCACAAAGAAATATATTATTAAAAAAGTACTAAAATTCAAGGAGGAAATCCCCCTCAAAAAAGGAAAAACACATAAAAGGTTATATAACAAAAAACACCAAAGGGCAACACACCAGGACTGGAAATAAGCCATATTTCCGCTTCACTTAAACAGACTTCGCGCGGAAACGAGGTCGCTTTATTTCAAGACTTTCCAAACACGTGCTTCCTTCCTCCTCCCCCTCCCCCCTCCCCCCCCCTCGCTAGAAGACTCGTTTGTTTGTGTGTGTGAATGGAGTTCTTTGTTTGCTGGAGCCATTGTGCTTTGCTTACCTGTAAACAATTGAATTATTAGTGTGTCTTGGTTTGTGAGGAGTAATGTGCGTGACATGTGAGCATGTTTGTGTTGTGTTAGTGTGTTTGTTGGTCCACGATAGTTCATCAACCGTTCCATTGTGAGACAGTTCATCAATTGTTCCATTGTGAGACAGTTCATCAACTGTTCCATTGTGAGACAGTTCATCAACCGTTCCATTGTGAGACAGTTCATCAACCGTTCCATTGTGAGACAGTTCATCAATTGTTCCATTGTGAGACAGTTCATCAATTGTTCCATTGTGAGACAGTTCATCAACCGTTCCATTGTGAGACAGTTCATCAACTGTTCCATTGTGAGACAGTTCATCAACCGTTCCATTGTGAGACAGTTCATCAACCGTTCCATTGTGAGACAGTTCATCAACCGTTCCATTGTGAGACAGTTCATCAACTGTTCCATTATGAGACAGTTCATCAACCGTTCCATTGTGAGACAGTTCATCAACCGTTCCATTGTGAGACAGTTCATCAACTGTTCCATTATGAGACAGTTCATCAACCGTTCCATTGTGAGACAGTTCATCAACCGTTCCATTGTGAGACAGTTCATCAACTGTTCCATTGTGAGACAGTTCATCAACTGTCCCATTGTGAGACAGTTCATCAACCGTTCCATTATGAGACAGTTCATCAACTGTCCCATTGTGAGACAGTTCATCAACTGTTCCATTGTGAGACAGTTCAACAATCAAAGGGACAGCGTATGGGATGTGCAGTCTATGGACCGAGGTTCTAATTCCGGCCAAGGCAGAAACAAGTAGGCAGATGTTCTTTCACCTGATGTCTCTGTCCACCTAGCGGTAAATAGATACCCGGGAGTTAGTCAGGTATAGTAGCCTGCATCCTGGGTTGTGTATGCGTTCGTGTGTGTGTGTGTGTGTGTGTGTGTGTGTGTGTGTGTGTGTGTGTTAACGCCTCAAGGCTATAATGACACACAACACACAAGGGTCACGCAACAAGGAGCAGTTAACAAAATGTCTCTCCCCATGGCTTAAATCTCACAGCCCCGCTCCTGTGGCAGGTAAGCCTACTACGGGCTCACCATAGCCCGTGCTACTTCGAAATTTTTCTTCCCAGTAGCTGAATCTTAAACAACAACTGCTTCCCCCCCCCCCACCCCAAGGCTCCAGCAACACAACATTGCGTCAACGGTTTACTGTCAATTCATACATTAAACACTACTGGAACGCAACCTGGAAATTACCTGGAATTTTAATTGCAAACTAGTGAATTACGTCACCCGCAAACTACCGGGAATTGCAGGGACTATAATGGCTGATTCAGAGCTTGACATTTTTAGAGCCTGTCAGACCTTGATGTTGGGTCTTATCAAGACCTGATATAGATATACTGAAGATTTACTTTACTTCTAAACCAAAATATAAGGTCATCACTCAGTTTATATATATATATATATATATATATATATATATATATATATATATATATATATATATATATATATATATATATATATATATATATATATATATGTCGTACCTAGTAGCCAGAACGCACTTGTCAGCCTACTATGCAAGGCCCGATTTGCCTTATAAGCCAAGTTTTCCTGAATTAATTTAATTTCTCTATTTTTTTTCTTATGAAGTGATAAAGCTACCCATTTCATTATGTATGAGGTCAATTTTTTTTTTATTGGAGTTTAAATTAACGTAGATATATGACCAAACCTAACCAACCCTACCTAACCTAACCTAACCTATCTTTATAGGTTAGGTTAGGTTAGGTAGCCGAAAAAGTTAGGTTAGGTTAGGTTAGGTAGGTTAGGTAGTCGAAAAACAATTAATTCATGAAAACTTGGCTTATTAGTCAAATTGGGCCTTGCATATTAGGCTGATAAGTGAGTTCTGGCTACTAGGTACGACATATATATATATATATATTGGTGTATACTGGCAGCAGGTTTTCTTTCAAACATGTTTCATTGAATATGACCGCATATTCTGTATTTATTATTTTCTGGTTTAGGGCTTCTATCCCTCTAACTATTTTCTTAGCATCAGGGCTTAATTGAAATAGGAGTTCTCCAAAACTCATTTTCGTACTTTTAAGGTGAAGAAAAGAAGTGATTTACTATAGAGTGTATTACACTTATTTGTATAATTTGCACGACGTTTCGAACCTCCATGGTTCATTCTCAAGTGAACAGATCTTACAATACAAGTTGATTTTATACCCGCATTAGGTCAGGTGATAATACAATGAAGGTGAAAACATGGGGGGATACATAAGGGATAAACATAGGGGGCTGCAGAAGGCTTATTGGCCCATACGAGGCATCTCCTATCTAAACACAAAGATTAATCCATAAATTAATCCATGGATTAATCTTTGTGTTTAGATAGGAGATGCCTCGTATGGGCCAATAAGCCTTCTGCAGCCCCCTATGTTTATCCCTTATGTATCCCCCCATGTTTTTCACCTTCATTGTATTATCACCTGACCTAATGCGGGTATAAAATCAACTAGTATTGTAAGATCTGTTCACTTGAGAATGAACCATGGAGGTTCGAAACGTCGTGCAAATTATACAAATAAGTGTAATACACTCTATAGTAAATCACTTCTTTTCTTCACCTTAAAAGTACGAAAATGAGTTTTGGAGAACTCCTATTTCAATTAAGCCCTGATGCTAAGAAAATAGTTAGAGGGATAGAAGCCCTAAACCAGAAAATAATAAATACAGAATATGCGGCATATTCAATGAAACATATATATATATATATATATATATATATATATATATATATATATATATATATATATATATATAACTGAAAACTCACACCCGAGAAGTGACTCGAACCCACACTGCCAGGAGCTTTCTGCTGGCGTACAGGATCCAGCAGAGTGCTCCTGGCAGTATGGGTTCGAGTCACTTCTCGGGTGTGAGTTTTCAGTTGCATATAGTCCTGGGGACCATTCAGGCTTGTTCGCATATATCAAGGAACTCATCAATGAGCACCTTACCCCTGTACCACGACTTGGGATAAGTTTTACAACCAGGTGCGCGGCTGATAGTGTCTTCCTCAGTGAGTCGAGTCACTTAACAGTGGTGAGTAAACTAGCGGTGGCCGTGAGTGTGGGTGAGTAAGACACCAGAGTGAGTCATGAGGTGTGGCGAGGAGCTCCGGCTAGTGCCCCGTCTCCATCTGTTTGTCTTGGAGACACCTTCATCTCCCGCCCAGGATGGGATGCTGGTCCACTTCGCAGCCTCCGCATCTGCCATTACCATACTGTAATTACCGCTAACTGCTCTATTCCTCGCTGGCCTGTTTTAAGCACGGACGTGTCGTAATTGTTTCACCAATTACTACTACGAAACTGGATTTTATCTCTCGCCCGGTCTAAGCCGTTGCCTATTTTAAGAGTAAACATGCTAAATTGGGTTCACTATTTCTGTTTGACCAGACCACACACTAGAAGGTGAAGGGACGAAGACGACGTTTCGGTCCTTCCTGGACCATTCTCAAGTCGATTTAACTACTTCAGCCACGTTATTGTGACTCATCGCCTACACTATTTCTATTCTGTGAAATTGGTTCTATGTGATAACCACTGACCTGTAATTGGTTATATACTGTTGGAACGTCAATGGGTTGTGAAGCCTGAAACAGATTGAAACAGACTTGACATTCCATTCTATAAACTGTTCTACTTTCCCATAGGGGTTTCGTAAATTGCCTTGTTTCATTCTGTCCAACCACTTGGGTTGGACGGTAGAGCGACGGTCTCGCACCATGCAGGTCGGCGTTCAATCCCCGACCGTCCAAGTGGTTGGGCACCATTCCTTCTCCCCGTCCCATCCTAAATCCTTATTCTGACCCCTTCCCAGTGCTATATAGTCGTAATGACTTGGCGCTTTCTCCTGATATTTCACTTCACTTCTTCCATTCTACAGCCGTTGGCGCTATACCGCATGTGCCTTCCTATATTCAAACCCTGACTCGCCTATATTATAACGACGCCAGTTATATGCGTGGTTATATACTCCTCATAGTCCCACGTAACCGAGGTATACTATTTAATATGTTGTCCCTTAAACGGATTTCCCATTTTCCTATTATGAATCGTTTCCCCATTTTCTATGACAATTGTTTCCTACTTTCTTACTGTGAATCGTTTGTTTTTAACTTCACTTGTAATTTAATTTGTGGTATAATCAATATTATATTACAATTCCCGTTATGCTGTAATTTGGTCAAATATACATATATATATATATATATATATATATATATATATATATATATATATATATATATATATATATATATATATCAGAATCATTCTACTTTGCTCTGATGAAGGCGAATTAGCCGAAAACGCGTTAAGCATTTTCTATTTTTCATATGTGGTTATTCTGCATATATATATATATATATATATATATATATATATATATATATATATATATATATATATATATATATATATATATATATGTCGTACCTAATAGCCAGAACGCACTTCTCAGCCTACTATTCAAGGCCCGATTTGCCTAATAAGCCAAGTTTTCATGAATTAATGTTTTTTCGTCTACCTAACCTACCTAACCTAACCTAACCTAGCTTTTTTTGGCTACCTAACCTAACCTTACATATAAATATAGGTTAGGTTAGGTTAGGTAGGGTTGGTTAGGTTCGGTCATATATCTACGTTAATTTTAACTCCAATAAAAAAAAATTGACCTCATACATAGAGAAAAGGGTTGCTTTATCACTTCATAAGAAAAAAATTATAGTAAATATATTAATTCAGGAAAACTTGGCTTATTAGGCAAATCGGGCCTTGAATAGTAGGCTGAGAAGTGAGTTCTGGCTACTAGGTACGACATATATATATATATATATATATATATATAAATATACCAAGAACATAAATATGTATATCCATTTCCCAGCAGCCCAGGGAAAACATATGTAAAATATGCGCGACAGCCCGCATGTTTTGGCTGATGAGCTGAGGGCGCCGCCATGTTGGACGTGAGCGGGATGTCAACGAACACCACTACTACCAGACATGGGGGAGAGGTTAGGCAGTCGTGTATACATTAGTCGTGTGTGTGTGTGTGTGTGTGTGTGTGTGTGTGTGTGTGTGTGTGTGTGTGTGTGTGTGAACTCACCTAATTGTGTTTGCGGGGGTTGAGCTCTGGCTCTTTGGTCCCGCCTCTCAACCGTCAATCAACAGGTGTACAGGTTCCTGAGCCTACTGGGCTCTATCATATCTACACTTGAAGCTGTGTATGGAGTCAGCCTCCACCACATCATTTCCTGTGTGTGTGTGTGTGTGTGTTTGTGTGTGTGTGTGTGTGTGTGTGTGTGTGTGTGTGTGTGTGTGTGTGTGTGTGTGTGTGTGTGTGAATTTAAGTAATAATGCCTGCAGGGCCGAACTGATGCTCTTGGACCCCACCTATCCAGCTAACTGGAAACCCCTACTCTATTCATATACACATTTCTCGGCAATGACACTCCCCCACACAGCCCCGCTCCTGTGCCGGGTAAGTCCACTACGGGCTCACCATAGCCCGTGCTACTTGAAGTTCTGAATAGCTGAATCTATAACAACAAGTGACACCCAATAGTTCATCACATTCCCAACTAATCCCAACCATGGTAATTAGCTACTGCCCACCACACTAACCAATGAGGCAGCTATTGAGACACATAATCAGTCATTACAAGCGACATGGTGATTACAGCTAATTAGAGTTCACTCATAATTAACCGAGAAAGAAAAATACTAAACAGGGCAAAAGATCAGTGCTAAATTAACGGAGTGATTTTTTAACCTAATGGTTAAATTTTCGGCCATTGACAAACTTAATTCATTACGAAAATGATGATTTTAATGATGATGAGTGACAAATTCATCGTAATGATGATGGATAATGATGGTGACGGTAATCACCTATAATTAATACACACAGAAATACACTCTATAATATATAAACCTTACACCCCTGTGCTCTGTTGACGCTGTGTGTGTCAGTATACAACCATGTTTCAGTATAAACCTTGCTTTTTTATACAAACTACTATTTTTCATTATACACCCCTGTTTTCCAATACACAAAACTGTTTATAGTATACATTCTTCTTTTTCAGCATTCACAAATGTTTTTAAGTATACATTCCTGTGTTTTCAATATACACCACTGCTTCATTGATTTTCAGTATATACAACTGGTTCACTGCTTTTCAGCATAGACCGCTGCTTTTCAGTATATAATGCTGTCTATTCAATAGACAGGATTTATGGAGCTGTGAAGTGTGTAAATAGGAACTTTCTGCTTTTACCAGGATTGTGGCTTCTAATGGCTGAATGTATAGCCATAGTTCAGAGGCAACGAGTCTCTGCTTGGTCGACCAGAGTCGTAAACTATGGTTGAGGAGCTCGTTAACGTGTTAGTGAATACGACGGGATATAAGATGTCGTGACTGTGGCAAGAGGTGCAGAGATTGTAAGGGGAGGGGGGTAAGGGGACGTGGGGGTTTAAGGAGTAGTGGTTTAGGTCACCGGGGTGCATTGTGTCTTTGTCACTGGGGTGAGGTGTCACCGGAGTGGTGTGTGCGTGTGTGTCTGTGATTCACTGGGCAAGCATCTATACGTCTCCTATTGTAGGGTTTAGGTGTGTTATTTCCCCTGTAGACACACACACACACACTCTCTCTCTCTCTCTCTCTCTCTCTCTCTCTCTCTCTCTCTCTCTCTCTCTCTCTCTCTCTCTCTCTCTCTCTCTCTCTTTCTCTCACTCACGCACGCACACCTCGCACGCGCGCGCTTTATCAACATCCCTCCCAGCGACACTAACGAGGTAGTGTTCGGGTTCACTTATGTATGAAGATGTTGCATACATTCCTTGTCAGAGTTACAAACAAACTTTCCCGCGAAAGGGGAGTAGAAGAGAGGGGAGAGACCCCCGCTTGGAATGTTGGAAGGGGGAGGAGCCCCCCTTGGAATATTAGGAGAGGGAGACGCCCTTTAGTCGGATTGGGAGAAGGGCTTAGGGGATTGGAGGAGGAGTGGGTGGGGGGTGGGGGAGATGATTGGTGGTGGGGAGGGAGGCGGGGCCCTCTGGTGTCTCTGTCTTAATTCTCAAACTTTGTTCCCTACTTTCTTAGGAAGATGGTGATGGAAAAAGTTTTTTGGATACGAGGTAATGAAGGACAAGAGAACAAAAGCAAGGAAAAGTCGAGATGAAAATATCTTTGACAATTGTGTGGTGAGCATCATTGGTCTTGTTTAATGATGGGGGGAGAGAGAGAGAGAGAGAGAGAGAGAGAGAGAGAGAGAGAGAGAGAGAGAGAGAGAGAGAGAGAAGAGGGAGACTGAAAGGGGGAGAGAGAGAGAAAGCATTCTGCCTCTGAGACACCTCCCACCCTCCCTGGCTGCCTTACACACGCCAGTACTGACTAAGCTCCACAAGAATTTACGAAACATCTACATCTTATCTTTGACCTTGTCATGTCCCTGACCTCCCTCGTGTCCCCGTGCCTACCATCAGTGCCTGTACCCTAAAGTTATCACCCCTCACACACCCTTAAAGTAATAATGTGTAGAGAGCCAAGGATCAACAACTGTTTCAACATGCCACAGATGACAAAAAAAGCTTGGTAGCACATTTGCAACATTGCAACAGGTGTGTGTGCCACACCTGGTGTATGTAGCCGTTGTTGCCGTGGTCGCAGATGTGTCGTTCAGCATACAAATGTGTACGTTCTACGAACACTTGCGTGAATCTTTAAAGAGGAAACTGGAACATTTTGTGTTCGTATAGAACATGAGAAGTAACAGCAACTACTTGGCTATATCAACAAGGGAGAGGAAAAGTGCCTATCCAGTGCTTAGTGCCTATCCAGTGCCTATTCAGTGGCTAGTGCCTATCCAGTGGCTAGTGCCTATCCAGTGTCTAGTACCTATCCAGTGTCTAGTACCTAACCAGTGGCTAGTGCCTATCCAGTGGCTAGTACCTATCCAGTGTCTAGTGCCTATCCAGTGCCTAGTACCTATCCAGTGCCTAGTACCTATCCAGTGCCTAGCGCCTATCCAGTGCCTAGTACCTATCCAGTGCCTAGCGCCTATCCAGTGCCTAGTACCTATCCAGTGGCTAGTGCCTATCCAGTGGCTAGTGCCTATCCAGTGCCTAGTACCTATCCAGTGCCTAGCGCCTATCCAGTGCCTAGTACCTATCCAGTGGCTAGTGCCTATCCAGTGGCTAGTGCCTATCCAGTGCCAAGTACCCATCCAGTGCCTATATATATAGTGTGCCTATCCAATGTCTAGTACCTATCCAGTGCCTATCGAGATGACCGTTCATTGATGTTAAGAGACAAAACAGGACGGAGTAAATCACATGAACGACACCCATAACTCTATCCTTGGGACGACACAGGGCCCCTCTATCCCTGTCGCTGATAACGCCCACCAGATGGCTCTCTCGCGGAGCCGGCGCGTATATCGTCCCGGCCACAGGGATAGACAAGATCACATTGACATACAACCCAACAATTACCAAGGTTGGGAGAGCAATTTGGTGAAAAACGTCCCCTTCTTGCCGTCAATATGTGCAACAGGTGTGGTCAATATGTGCAACAGGTGTGGTCAATATGTGCAACAGGTGTCGTCAATATGTGCAACAGGTGTGGTCAATATGTGCAACAGGTGCAGTCAATATGTGCAACAGGTGTGGTCAATATGTGCAACAGGTGCCGTCAATATGTGCAACAGGTGTGGTCAATATGTGCAACAGGTGTGGTCAATATGTGCAACAGGTGCAGTCAATATGTGCAACAGGTGCAGTCAATATGTGCAACAGGTGTGGTCAATATGTGCAACAGGTGTGGTCAATATGTGCAACAGGTGTGGTCAATATGTGCAACAGGTGCAGTCAATATGTGCAACAGGTGCAGTCAATATGTGCAACAGGTGTGGTCAATATGTGCAACAGGTGTGGTCAATATGTGCAACAGGTGTGGTCAATATGTGCAACAGGTGTGGTCAATATGTGCAACAGGTGTGGTCAATATGTGCAACAGGTGTGGTCAATATGTGCAACAGGTGCCGTCAATATGTGCAACAGGTGCCGTCAATACAAGCAACAGGTGCCGTCAATATGTGCAACAGGTGTGGTCAATATGTGCAACAGGTGTGGTCAATATGTGCAACAGGTGCCGTCAATATGTGCAACAGGTGCCGTCAATATGTGCAACAGGTGCCGTCAATATGTGCAACAGGTGCCGTCAATACAAGCAACAGGTGCCGTCAATATGTGCAACAGGTGCCGTCAATACAAGCAACAGGTGCCGTCAATATGTGCAACAGGTGCCGTCAATACAAGCAACAGGTGCCGTCAATATGTGCAACAGGTGCCGTCAATATGTGCAACAGGTGCCGTCAATATGTGCAACAGGTGCCGTCAATACAAGCAACAGGTGCCGTCAATACAAGCAACAGGTGCCGTCAATATGTGCAACAGGTGCCGTCAATATGTGCAACAGGTGCCGTCAATATGTGCAACAGGTGCCGTCAATACAAGCAACAGGTGCCGTCAATACAAGCAACAGGTGCCGTCAATATGTGCAACAGGTGCCGTCAATATGTGCAACAGGTGCCGTCAATATGTGCAACAGGTGCCGTCAATATGTGCAACAGGTGCCGTCAATACAAGCAACAGGTGCCGTCAATATGTGCAACAGGTGCCGTCAATATGTGCAACAGGTGCCGTCAATATGTGCAACAGGTGCCGTCAATATGTGCAACAGGTGCCGTCAATACAAGCAACAGGTGCCGTCAATATGTGCAACAGGTGCCGTCAATACAAGCAACAGGTGCCGTCAATATGTGCAACAGGTGCCGTCAATACAAGCAACAGGTGCCGTCAATACAAGCAACAGGTGCCGTCAATATGTGCAACAGGTGCCGTCAATACAAGCAACAGGTGCCGTCAATACAAGCAACAGGTGCCGTCAATATGTGCAACAGGTGCCGTCAATACAAGCAACAGGTGCCGTCAATATGTGCAACAGGTGCCGTCAATACAAGCAACAGGTGCCGTCAATACAAGCAACAGGTGCCGTCAATATGTGCAACAGGTGCCGTCAATACAAGCAACAGGTGCCGTCAATACAAGCAACAGGTGCCGTCAATATGTGCAACAGGTGCCGTCAATACAAGCAACAGGTGCCGTCAATACAAGCAACAGGTGCCGTCAATATGTGCAACAGGTGCCGTCAATATGTGCAACAGGTGCCGTCAATATGTGCAACAGGTGCCGTCAATATGTGCAACAGGTGCCGTCAATACAAGCAACAGGTGCCGTCAATACAAGCAACAGGTGCCGTCAATACAAGCAACAGGTGCCGTCAATATGTGCAACAGGTGCCGTCAATATGTGCAACAGGTGCCGTCAATATGTGCAACAGGTGCCGTCAATACAAGCAACAGGTGCCGTCAATACAAGCAACAGGTGCCGTCAATATGTGCAACAGGTGCCGTCAATATGTGCAACAGGTGCCGTCAATACAAGCAACAGGTGCCGTCAATACAAGCAACAGGTGCCGTCAATACAAGCAACAGGTGCCGTCAATACAAGCAACAGGTGCCGTCAATACAAGCAACAGGTGAAAAAGATCAACACATCAACAGGTATAATACAACATACAGATCAAGTCACTATACAAGTCACTATACAAGTCACTATACAAGTCACTATACAAGTCACTATACAAGTCACTATACAAGTCACTATACTAGTGTCTGACGAGACATACTCACTTCCTCTACGGCACAGCCCTGCCCAATCGTTTGGGCTGGACGGTACAGCGGTACGGTCTCGCTTCATGCAGGTCGGCGTTCAATCCCCGAGCGTCCAAGTGGTTAGGCTTTACTCCCCCCCCCCCCTCGTCCCATCCCAAATCCTTATCCTGATCCCTTCCGAGTGCTATATAGTCGTAATGGCTTGGTGCTTTCTACTGATAATTCCTTTCCATTACCATGGTTATTATATATATATATATATATATATATATATATATATATATATATATATATATATATATATATATATATATATATATATATATATTAAAAGTACAGTATAGTTCAAATATATTGATGTAAAAATATTACAATTCTATAAATCAAAATGGAAAACTATTAATAAATTTCATGTTATATTTATTAAAAATATTATTATTTTATTTTAAAGACAAACTTTTCTAAACGGATTCACTTTACTTTAAGGCCTTCAAATGCGACCATCAATAATACACACACAAAACAATCTCCAAACCCATACATTTAACACTGATTTATTCATAATAATATAAAGTAATTCACGTTAAATAATTTAACCAAAAATATTTCATCCACGCATTTTTCAAAGGCCAAAATCCTCTGACTGGAGTCTAATTACCGAGGTTGAGAGGGTGGAACAAGTAGGGCAGGAGTTACCTAAGAAAAATCTGTGTGTACACATTCAAATTTTTAAATTATTTAGAGCCCGAACCGTTGGATGACCGTTACATTCCAGGAAGTGGAGGAGGGAGGAGGAGGAGGAGGGAAGCTCTCAAATGGCACTTTGAATAGCAGGGGGGGGGAGGGGGAAAGGGGGTAATTACTCTAGGGTTTAAGGGGTTAAGGGTTTGGAATTTGCAAAAGGTTGCGGGGGGGGGGGGAGGGATTGGTCTTCCCAACGGTTAAGAGGCACTTGAGAGCTCAGACAGGTCATCACCGGCTCACGCAGGTATTGGTGACGATGGCGGTGGTGCTGATGGACAGTTGAGGGTCATGGTGACAGACCAGTTCAGTAACGGTAATATGCTTGTTTATATAGACTATGTCACCCGGCATTGGGAGGTTGATCATTCAAAGTCCAACAGTGTTCATGGATCAACTTTTTATGGGTTGTGGTGAGACGTCTTCACTGCATTCCAAGATAGGATATACAGTTTCGTCAGCGGGAACCGAACCCTAGCCAGAGATCACATCACACATAACATTGAAAGCAGTTATAATACTTTCTCCGTGGTAAGGGAATTATCAAGATAGAGCTCTAAGCTAATATGACAATGCAGCACTTGGAAGGGGCACGAGGACAGGATAGAAGCTGGGATAGAGGGATTGAGTGAAGTAACTGCATGGCCAATCACTTGGACCGTAAGGAATCGAGCGCCGACCTGTAAGAAACGAGGCCTCGCGTTATCGACGTGATAAGAACAAAAGTGATTGTTTTCATCTACTAATGACCGAAAGGCGAGATTTAATAGAAGATTATCAACCCTGCATACTTCTTCTGAGTATATCTAGGTGAGTACACAGACACACAACTGCAGAATTCGTTCAAGAAATGGTTATTAGAATTCAATTCCACCCAGTTTAAGCGTATGTAAATTGAGAGAGGAGACAGTTGGCCTTCGGGATGGCCACAACCACCTCCCAGACACAAGAACAAGGACTAGGAATATATATATATAACAACAGTCTTACCCCAGAAACAGGAAAAAGTCAGCTGCCACCCTATAATCTGACGACCACCACCACAACGTTCTGGACCAACATAAATATGGAAGTATTCAAAGCCCTCTCCTCCACCCACGTAAGACCACAAACAACCCCATTATGGAACACAAGCCTCAAGAACTTGAACAACTACAGTGCTTTGTACAGAGGCTCGACCCAGAAGGGATGGGAAGAAAATGTGATAAAGCTGGAACAAAAGACACAACAAAGGAGGAGAGAAAGAGAGAAGAGACGTGATAAAGAAATAAAAGAAAACTCTAGTTAAAAAACCAGTATGACAACTTTCACAAACATTTTAGCGTGAGAAGAGCGAGAAAGTAGTGACGTATACGCTAGCGTGTTCTTACGAGAATATGGGGAGACGCGCCCGCCTCCCCGTGGCAAATACTTGAAGATTAATGACTAAGAAGCGAAAGTGAGAGCTGGAGTCTTGTCTTAGTGAACACGGCTGGGAATAAATAGTTATTGGTCGCCTCTCCCCAGCCTAAGGCCTGAGAGAGAGAGAGAGAGAGAGAGAGAGAGAGAGAGAGAGAGAGAGAGAGAGAGAGAGAGAGAGAGAGAGAGAGAGAGAGAGAGAGAGAGAGAGAGAGAGCAGCTCATCCCTTACCATGTACAAATTGCAGATCAAAGACCACACAAAAACTTAGTTTACCATGGAGTACGGTCAGTCTGGGACTATATTGTCAGTATTTACACACTGGCCGACACACCTCACTTATGAGACGGCCGTGTTCGCTTCTGACAGTAAAGATTGCCTTGTATTTTATTCTGACAGACATGCAAATGTATAGAGAGGATATATATATATATATATATATATATATATATATATATATATATATATATATATATATATATATATATATATATGTGTGTGTGTGTGTGTGTGTGTGTGTGTGTGTGTGTGTGTGTGTGTGTGTGTCCAATCACTTTGGCTGGACGGTAGAGCAACGGTATCACTTCATACAGGTCGGCGTTCAATCCCCGACCGTCCAAGTGGTTGGCCACTATTCCTTCCTTCCGTCCCATCAGAAACCCTTATCCTGAACCCTTCCAAAGTGCTATATAGTCGTAATGGCTTGTCGCTTTATCCTGACAATTCGTTCCGCTCCCTCATTCAACTGTTTCAGCCCGTCAAACACTGCCTGTCCAATACTCTCTAATACACCCTGTTTGTGTGGTTGAGGTCACCTCACAGTTCCCACAGCGTCGTGACACAGTAGATCAATCAAGGTAGACACAGTAGATGAATCAAGGTAGACACAGTAGATGAATCAAGGTAGATAAAGCAGATGAATCAAGGTAGACACAGTAGATGAATCAAAGTAGACACAGTAGATCAATCAAGGTAGACACAGTAGATGAATCAAGGTAGACACAGTAGATGAATCAAGGTAGATAAAGCAGATGAATCAAGGTAGACACAGTAGATGAATCAAGGTAGACACAGTAGATGAATCAAGGTAGACACAGTAGATGAATCAAGGTAGATAAAGTAGATGAATCAAGCCTCCACTCCCAGCAAATAACAACCAATCGACACACACAAAAAATGAACGTAACTCAATTTTTGTTCCTGGCCAGACACAAAAGCTGTTATACAGTGATGAATATATGTCAACAGTTGTTAGTATCTCACCAAAAACTGATTCTACCTCAAAAAGCTTGTTCGACCAAAAACTGGTTTAACCAAAAAAACAAATAGTTTAGTGTCGCGACGGACTTACTAAGCTGTGTGGATGACTCTGAAGGGTCACGAGTACCCCCCACGTGACAAAGGTAAACACAGCTGAGGTCGCCATTCACAGCTGGACACTTAACAGGGCACTGGGCACTGGGCACTGAGCACTGGACACAACGACGGCAAATACTCTGAACAATGGTCCTGGACGGTGAAGTGGACGACACACCAGCCATCACAGGAACAAATATATATATATATATATATATATATATATATATATATATATATATATATATATATATATATATATATATATATATATATATATATGTCAAATGATAAAGGTGAATATTACACATGACTACGATCAATATTACGATCATTCCCATTGTTTTTGAGCGAGTTTAGGCCTCTAATGACCAGGCAAGTCGTATATACAATAGAGTAGTGTACACCACATCTTGGTGTACATACAGTGAGAAGTGTACCTCGTCCTCGGTGTACATACACTCAGTTTACTTTACAAAACACAACTGCTGTCTGGTCAGTAAGCAACTGTGGTGGTTTTAACCCTCCAGGGGTTGATAGGCCTTAATATCCCTCCCACAGAGATATGGGATCTTGAGACGATTTCGGAGCTTAGCGTCCCCGCGGCCCGGTCCTCGACCAGGCCTCCTTTTTGTTACACACCTCCACGAAGCAACCCGTAGCAGCTGTCTAACTCCCAGGTACTCCCAGAAGATAGGTTATAAAGCCAACACCAAACAAACGAACTATTAAGAGTCTTTTTGGCATGCATGCTGTTATCTGTGAAGAGATCCTGATGGCCAGGAATGACATTAGAATTTGGATTCTATAGCCAGGAATGGCATTAGAATTTGGATTCTATAGCTGCCAGATGTTCAAGCAATGTTTCCATTTACAAATATTCATTTATGGTTCTCTCAGAGCTACGGTGAAGCTCTTCGTTGTTCTGATGTGTAAAGTTTCAAAAGGAAGATTTAAAACCCCTTTAGAGAGTTATTAGTGCCGGGGTGAGCATAGTGAAGAAGGGGATCCGACTACCTGGGTGAAGAAATCCCTGAATATGTTGAGTTCAGCGCGTATTCTCTACCCCTGGATAACAGGAATTAAGCCTTCTGGGTGCTCTCTCCTACGTGTATTGTGAATTTGCTTCTCGAATCTTTCGTCCTTTTTTAATTTACACTTCAAGATGTATCTTAGGTGTCCGTCCTTACATTCTCTGCACCCCGGGTTGAAAAAATAGCAATGCAATATTGATGCTTTTATGCAGCGTTTCGATAGGCTAGGTGGTGGACTGACCAGACCACACACTAGAAGGTGAAGGGACGACGACATTTCGGTCCGTCCTGGGCCATTCTCAAGTCAATTCTCAAGGACCGGAAACGACCTTTTCGGTCCAGGACGGACCGAAACGTCGTCGTCCCTTCACCTTCTAGTGTGTGGTCTGGTCAAATTACTTTAGCCACGTTATTGTGACTCATCGCCTGCATAGGTGGACTGCTTTTGTTCAGTCTGTTCTGGTTTGTCAAAACAGTTGCTTTTTGTTAAAAGTGGTAAATCACGAGAACGGACTGCGTGTCCACATTTACACTAGAAGAAATAATTCACAAAAGAACTACAACCTTTTGTCTGAAGAGACGCACTCCACCAGGGAATACTATAAGGACTAGCAACTTTCTCAAGTTACAGCCCCGCTCCTGTGCCAGGTAAGTCCACTACGGGCTCACCATAGCCCGTGCTACTTGGAACTTTTTGTTCCCAGTAGCAGAATCTTAAACAACAACAACTGGCAACTCAAAGTGGAAATACCAGAAATATTTACTTATTTGTAAGAAAATTGAACTTAAAACTGAGTCATGTGTATATTGGATCAACTCCAATCACTAATCAGCTTAGACACCCCAGCTGGATACGTGACATAACTTAGGAAGTGTCACAAGGAGACAGCTGGTTGACAAGCTCTTAAGAACTTGTTATAACAAGATGCTAGCGTCATCGTGAGAGTGATCTTGGCTTGCCTCTAGAGCTCTTCACGACGCCTACAACAGAGGCTGCAAAAGTATCGTTATTTTCATGTTATATTAAGTTTTATCTTTCAACTTGTTTGCATCTTATCGAATGTTTGTTTTAAATTTAATAATATATTATCTCTTATCTTCCATCAAGGGCTATATAGTCGTAATGGCTTGGTGCGTTCCCCTGGTAATTCCTTCTCTCCTACCTTCTATAATGTTTACATTTACATCGTTAGAGTAACAAATATTATTTACATTTATTTTGCTTATTCATTATTTCATAATAGGTCTTGATGATTGTATTATACAGTTCATAGTTTATAATTATAATGATCAAAGTTAGGCAATTATTAGTACCTTCCTCTCGTATAAATTAATAATGTACTTGAAATGTCAATTATAAATGTCAATCTTTTTATGAATTCCAGTGGTGGCAGCAGCAGCAGCAGTGGTTGACTATGGTGCTTGTTACAGTGTAGTGGCAGGGAGCCTGACAGCTGGGTGGACAGCTCTTCGGATTCCTAGTCCTGAGGTTCCGGGTTCGATCCCCGGTGGAGGCGGAGACAAATGGGCAAAATGTTTCTTTTCTCTCGATGCCCCTGTTACCTAGCAGTAAATAGGTACCTGGGTGTTAGTCAGCTGTCACGGGCTGCTTCCTGGGGGTGGAGGCCTGGTCGAGTTTGTTAGCCTATTTAGTTGTCTTAGGCATCGTTAAACGAGCAGTGGCAGGATGGTGGCGTTGGCGAGGTCCTCTTCTAACCTCTCCAGGTCCTCCTGTCGTACACAATTCTAATGTTATTATTGAGAGCCTTCTTCATGGGACAGTTTGCCTCGGCAGTGTTGACCCGGAGTAATTACTGACTCAAGAGCACTTGACCGCGTCCACCTATGTAAGTACGTACACACACACACACACACACACACACACACACACACACACACACACACACACACACACACACACACACACACACGCCACCTGGGGTGGACCGAAAGAGCAGAACTCAACCCCCGCAAGCACAACTAGATGAACACACACACACACACACACACACACACACACACACACACACACACACACACACACACACACACACACACACACACACACACAGACGAAACGAAGCAGTGAAACTGATACGCTAATTGTACTAGACTGTAACAAGTGGTCGACACAAGGTGACCACTGAGTCCTATATAGCCAAATCTCACCATATAATTACCCAAATGCCGACATCAAAAGCCCGACATATTTACCCCCAAAGACCTTTAACAACCAGAACAAAAATTATCCAGCGGGAAAGTTAAATAAATATACTACATACAAATTTAATTATCATAAATCATTCTGTACCGTGAGCCCTGTATGTTGACTGTAACTGCTAAAGTATACAGAAAGCATACAGCTCCATCCTTTGGTAACGTTTCTGTCCAATAATTAACCTGGTCAGTAATTTGTATATCTGTGAAGGTAATTTAAAATGTTTATTTGGAAAAGTCGGGTAAATATAGAGTGAGATTGGTTGAAGGAGCGTGGGTGTGAACCATGGGCCAGGGGTGGGTCTGACGTGGGTGTGGGCGTCACTGTGGGCGTGGCTGTGGGCGTGGCTGTGGGCGTGGCTGCTTCTCCTCACTTTTTTCACGTTGGCGCCCCTTATACTGCATGTATATGTATAGTGTATAGTATACATACACTACATATATTAACGAAACTGTGTGTGTTTAACTGTCTTTGTCTCTATCTATGTCTGTCTATCTGTCTGTATATTGAGCCATTCCCTTACAGCTGTCATTACCATCTAGCTGAAATAGAATCTCATCTATGAGTCTTCTATTGCAATCTCCTGTCTATCTGTGCAATGATATTATCAATGTATTTACTCATTCCCCCTTCACTAAATTATAAAAAATCCTATTACAAACACTACGATATTAAGATCATTAAATAATACCTTTTAATAATGGAACTTTTATCAAGAAACGTTCTTAAAACTCAAAAAATAAGTCGCCAAAAAACGTTTAATCCGAACGTTCTCTGAGGGCAGAATAAGAGAGGATAATATTATACATATTCAACATTATTCATGAAGATTAAACCTGATATTTCAAAAGCTGTTTAATATTCATATTTTGGTGTAATTTAAATCTTGACAGAAAACGTTTATTGTTCGTTAAAAAGGCTATCGGGGGATATTTTTGTTCGTTAAAAAGGTTATCGGGGGATATTTTTGTTCGTTAAAAAGGTTATCGGGGGATATTTTTGTTCGTTAAAAAGGTTATCGGGGGATATTTTTGTTCGTTAAAAAGGCTATCGGGGGATATTTTTGTTCGTTAAAAAGGCTATCGGGGGATATTTTTGTTCGTTAAAAAGGTTATCGGGGGATATTTTTGTTCGTTAAAAAGGCTATCGGGGGATATTTTTGTTCGTTAGATTTTCGAGGACGGACGAGACGAATTATCGGAAATTTTAAGATAATAAATCTGGAATTAAAAATAATGCCGATGGTACGAAAACGATGAGAAAGTGTGTGTGAGAGTTGGTATATATGTTGTAAATAATGGAAGAAGTGAGTTGCTTGGATTAAACTCACAGGAGGCCGTGATGAGGGTTCGAACCTAAGCCCTGAGTATTCCCAGACATGCTTTATCTGATTTGATTTATCACGTTAATGTGATATCTTTGTGAACACTCACACTGTTGTTGATGTAGCTGGAGTGTGTGGTGTTGAGGCCCTTCAACGTGTAAACAGCTTCATGTTAGGCTTAACTCTTTGTTAAACATTCAAGTTTTTCCATCATTCCTTTACCTGCCCTTCTTTTCCCCTTTCTCCCTTTCCCCTTTACTCTTTTCTCCGTGCTTCCTCCCCTCACCCTCCATGACCCCTAACCCCTCCTCGATGCCCTCTCTCCCTCCTTCCAAAGGTCAAATGCTCTGTAATGCCTCGTAAGAACAGGTAACCAGGGGAGGTGAGGGTAGGACAAGGGTACAGGGACTGGGGTACAAGGTATAGGTGGGGAGGTACAGGGTACTGATCCAACCACTTTGGATTTGTGGGCGATTATGGTACTGTGAGATGAGTTAATGTGTGGTGCAAGTATAGATTAGATGGAGGTAATGATGACATGTGCAGTGCTTGCATCTTACCTGGCCGCCTGAGTCAATGCTAAGGTCAGGCGCCACGTTTGGCCGTAGCAGCTAGGGAATGCACCGTTGGCTCTACACAGTAACTGGACGGGTGACCATGTGGGTAGCCAATCTCACTCTCTAAACCATTATGAGGACCGGGAGAACGTCATTATACCAGTATCGTTATAGACTCACCGTAATGAGTTGAGTCCACTCATGGGTCAAGATCGTATGTGTTAGCCTTACAGAGCAAGAGTTTGATGAGTTAATGAGTTTGTTGACACTATACGTGTGAACCTATTGACTAGGAGACCATTTATGTAGCATTATCCTGGTATATATGTGTAGCACCCGGCCTGACTCGGGTGCTAAACATATATATACCACATATATATATATACCGGAGGCCACATCTACATCACACTATCTTCGCCGTTGAAACCATCTTCACTACAGGAAACCTTCATCACTGTAAACCGTTACGCACATATGATCCTCATCACAGAAATCATCAACCCTACACACGACCATCATCACTGTATACATCTTTACTCTACATTATCTTCACCACTAACCATCTTTATCTCAACTGACATCATGGGTGTCGTCATGGAAGCACAATTCCTTAAAGGGTAGCAATGGGGGCCGACCCCGACCCACCTATGACAATCCCTTAACATTCCCCATTCACCCTGCAAAGTTTAATAAGGCTAGCCCCAAGCATCTGGCCTACTACCTTGAACAGCTATACAGACTATATATATATATTATCTATATATACGACCTAATTATCTAACACTGCTGCTTGACCTCAGACGACCTAATTATTTAACACCACCACCAAGATCTTACAAAAGGTGATGGTCTCCTGGGCCGTCTGATTCATTATGGAGATCACCTTGTTATCTCCCACTAGTCCGCTTGTTTATGGCGCTGATTGATTGATGAGAGAGAGAGAGAGAGAGAGAGAGAGAGAGAGAGAGAGAGAGAGAGAGAGAGAGAGAGAGAGAGAGAGAGAGAGCCGGGTTACAGGGCTGTAAGGTAATACGTCTTGTTCTGAGAAAGATAAAAGCCGTAAACCCGTATTAACTTGGGTCAAGAGGCAATTTAATGCTAACCACATTCTGAGTTTTAGAAGCTGGAGCACTTAAACCACGCGACCGACAACAACAACTGCGGGGCCCAGGAGCTGATACCTGACCCCCTCCAAGCTCTGCATAGTCAGTACAACTAGGTACAACTAGGTCACACACACACACACACACACACACACACACACACACACACACACACACACACACACACACACACACACTAATTTCGGCTATACATTTTGAATGCCTTCACTGCCACACCACCACCAAAACCACAACTACACCCCCCCCAGCACCACTACCACACTCCCCCCCCAACACCACTACCACACACCCCTCCACCAACACCACTTCCACACCACCACCACTACCACACCCCCGCCAAAATCCCCAATGTATGAATGTATACCCTCCCTCATTACCACCTTCATAGCCTATCTTCCCTTTCTAAGATATTTATGTTATCTCCCCTAATGTGTCTCCTTCTATCTCTCCATCTCTCTGTAGCGTCCCCACCATCTCATTAATATCAACAGTGCATACGCTCCGGTGATTCCAGGATACTGAGCTCACAGGGGAACCTTTCAAACCACAAACGGATTCACTGCAGGACAGAAATGACCATCTAAGCGAATAACCATCAGCAAAGGTGATTATCTCATCTATTATAACCAAGAAATGACCGTTAGATATTCCCGCGCAAATCGAGAGCCCTCAAAGCCGAGCCGTTGGCTTTGAGCCAACGCACAGTGGCGCCTTCTGCTATTGGTCAGCGGACTCTTGTTACTCCTGGCGTCCGCGCCTGCCCCGTAGATCTTCGCTGCCACTGTAGAGGGTCAAGATGGCTGCCCTGGGCACTGTAGAGGGTCAAGATGGCTGCCCTGGGCACTGTAGAGGGTCAAGATGGCTGCCCTAGGCACTGTAGAGGGTCAAGATGGCTGCCCTAGGCACTGTAGAGGGTCAAGATGGCTGCCCTAGGCACTGTAGAGGGTCGCCTTGGCACATTTCAGCCTCTGGAAGGTTATCAAAGCCTTTCAGCCTCTGGAGGGTTACCAAGACCACCACAACAGCTTACTGACCAACCAACAAGAATACTTATCCTGAACATCGTCCAGAACTAAAGTAAACCCTGTATATGTATGTTTATACACCGAGAAGGGTACACCTTTCTGTGTACATATCCATTGTAATGTGTTGTTTATATCTGTATATAAATGATTTATTCATTAAACCTTTCTTACTAATGAGAAAAGTAATAGGAACCACGAAGAGGATTCGAACCCGCACACCTTGGTCCCGGAGTCGGTCGGCCGAGCGGACAGCACACAGGACTTGTGATTCTGTGATCCTGGGTTCGATCCCAGGCGCCGGCGAGAAACAATGGGCAGTTTCTTTCACCGTATGCCCCTGTTACCTAGCAGTAAAATAAGTACCTGGGTGTTAGTCAGCTGTCACAGGCTGCTTCCTGGGGGTGGAGGCCTGGTCGAGGACCGGGCCGCGGGGACACTAAAAAGCCCCGAAATCATCTCAAGATAACCTCAAGATAACCCCCAAGCACACACCCTACACCACTACACCACGACATGCTCAAAAGCAATGCCACCTGGGATTCAACGGAATCCTCTAGGGATTAATATAATATTTGATTAATATTATAATCAAATTGTTAAACCAGTATTAAAAAATTTCCGTGGCGATGCTTTAAAAGGGAAAAGAAAAGTGATTCGAGATATTTAAATAATAGATAACAGTCAGGACTAATTCTTCTACAAAACAAATTAAGGATAATAATAATAATTATTATCCTTATTATTATTATCAATGATATAATTATTAATAAATTATAATTATAATTATCAATAAAATAATTATTATCCTTATTATTATTATCAATAATATAATTATTAATAAATTATAATTATAATTATCAATAAAATAATTATTATCAATAATAATAATAATAAAAATTTGGTACTATTGAATATGGACAAACTGGAAAAGGTTTTGTATATATGTTGTTAATACAACATCTTAGGCCTAATACACGCTATCCGAGGCTTTATATAGTACACATATATACTATACTAGGTCTAGGAATATTTAATTTTGGGTTTTAACCGTATTTTTTTCCAGACTCAAATAAGTGAATAGTACCAAATTTGTACTAAATGTCCACTACGTCAATATATGTACGATGGTTCACATATTTACATTAAGTACTCTCTACACAGGAGGATGGGCTGGATTTATTTTAATTGACCAATATGTCGTTTTATGCGTGTGCTACTTATATATTTTTCATCCCCCGATATACGCAAGGTATATTTCACACACCCAATATACGCGAGGTATACACACATATACAGGGCATACTCTTCTACCGTCACCAACATACGAAACGTATGCTTAAACGCTGCCCCAATACACGCAAAATATTCACCATACACCATTTCAAAATATGCAAGGTATACTCATGAACCGCCGCAACATTACCAAGTTATACTCATACACCAGCATACTACATACGAAACCTATACACTGACCAGACATATATAAGCTACAGTCATACACTACAACATGTGTATGTTATTCTCATACACCCCCACAACGTACACAAGACATACGCATACACAAACCCAATATACGTAAGCAGTACTCCTGTACTCATACACCAACATACACTAGTTAATACGACCCTCATAATTCAGAAATTATACCAATACATCATCCGCGACATACGCAGAATAAATCATCCCTAATATACCGTCGCCGACATACGGAAAATACATACAATTCTCAATATACTCCTATTATAATCATACACCCCTGTCCACAACATTCGAAAGTTCTATACTTTCATCAAAATACTCAAATTATACGCATACATCACCGCCGATATGCGCAGATGATACAACCCACGCTGCCTCAAGCTTATAGCAAAGACAACATTTCCAGGAGAGAGAGAGAGAGAGAGAGAGAGAGAGAGAGAGAGAGAGAGAGAGAGAGAGAGAGAGAGAGAGAGAGAGAGAGAGAGAGAGAGAGAGACAGAGAGAGAGAGAGAGAGAGAGAGAGAGAGAGAGAGAGAGAGAGAGAGAGAGAGAGAGAGAGAGAGACAGAGAGAGAGAGAGAGAGAGAGAGAGAGAGAGAGAGAGAGACAAAGAGAGAGAGACAGAGAGAGAGAGAGAGAGACAGAGAGAGAGAGAGAGAGAGAGAGAGAGAGAGAGAGAGAGAGAGAGAGAGAGAGAGAGAGACAGAGAGAGAGAGAGAGAGAGAGAGAGAGAGAGAGAGAGACAAAGAGAGAGAGACAGAGAGAGAGAGAGAGAGAGACAGAGAGAGAGAGACAGAGAGAGAGAGAGAGAGAGAGAGAGAGAGAGAGAGAGAGAGAGAGAGAGAGAGAGAGAGAGAGAGAGAGAGAGAGAGAGAGAGAGACAGAGAGAGCTATCAAACCACAGACGAATGAAGCCTCAATATACTTCACATATGATATAGATCTCCCACATGCATATTCATTCACAGGCGCCAGTGAACAAACACGCCTCTTAATGTAAATCATTCGCCGTCCAAGAGAGGGGCCTCGCGGCTGAGTGGACAGCGCTCGGGGGTCGTAGTTCTAAGGCCGAGGTAGAAAGAAATGGGGTGAGTTTTTTTCCATCCTGATGCCCTGTTCACCTAGCAGGGAGTTAGGCAGCTTTGTGATCCAGCGTTCGACCTCCCTTAGTGAGGCGTTTGTGACCCTCCGATAAGTAGGGTCTAAAACCTGAGAAAATATATCACCAGTCAACGTCATCGCTACTCTAGCTGAACCCGACCCGATCCGACCCGACCCGACCCGACCTTCACTAATTAAAATAATAGAGAAGCAATTTTGTGTTTTATATACGGTAAATATACGGTGTTTGGCGCCAGTAAACGCTTTTTAAATATACACGTGGGAAATACTGGAGGGACAGGTCCCAAATCTACACAGTAAACTAACAACATACTGGAGTGAACGATATGGAAGAAAATGCAGAATAGAACCAGTGAAGAGCAGAGGTGCCTATAGGCACAATCAGAGAACACTGTATAAACATCAGAGGTCCGCGGTTGTTCAACGTCCTCCCAGCGAGCATAAGAAATATTGCCGGAACAACCGTGGACATCTTCAAGAGAAAACTAAATTGTTTCCTCCAAGGAGTGCCGGACCAACCGGGCTGTGGTGGGTATGTGGGCCTGCGGGCCGCTCCAAGCAACAGTCTGGTGGACCAAACTCTCACAAGCCAAGCCTGGCCTCGGGCCGGGCTTGGGGAGTAGAAGAACTCCCAGAACCCCATCAAGTAGGTTAGAATTTCATTTCGGTTCAGATTTTAATTCCTAGTATTTCCTGTAGTGTTACGGGAGAGGCAAGTGGATCAGTCACCAGTGGCCAGGTGACCTCAAACTCCACCACCTCTAATCATCAACAACTTACGCAAGCACTTAAGCAATCTGTACATTACTTAAGAATTTAGGAGACCCTTAAGCTGCATAATCCAAGGTGATTATAGTTATAAACAACCGCGTCGAGCTTCGGGGCTCATAAACTATTTACTAAATTCGAACAAAGTCGCCTTGATTGCTGAAAGATGGACAGGTTTCGTAAGTGGATGTGTAAATGTTTGATGAGTCCTGTCATGGTTTGTATGAGTAATTAATGAGTGTGATGTCACGGCCTCCTGAATGAGGTCATGGGGTGTTCCATGGACACACGTGTATATAACGTACTCATAAACAAACAACGAAGTCCATTCCATGCAGCCGCCAAACCCCCTGTTTATGAATGAAAAACACTTTACACACGACTCATAACTGATGACGTTCGAACATTTCTCGAACAACGCTTCGCTAACGACCTCTGTTCGAATCTCAACTCTGTAAATGCTTCACCCAGGTATTGCAAATGCAAAAAATCGCCAACAGAACCTAAACACCTAACCAAAGCCTAAATATGGACAATATGCTAATATATAACAATATTAATTTGCATTTAAGAAAATTCCTATTTTGAATGAACAGCATGTTAAAATTTATGAATGCGGCATTGGGGTCGACCGCTGGATGGAATGGACATAGACTGAGGACGGGTTGCACCCCACCCACACCCACCCACACACACACCCACACACACACACACACACACACGCACACACACACACACGCACACACACACACACACACACACACACACACACGTGCGCGCACACACACACACACACACACACACACACACACACACACACACACACACACACACACACACACACGCACGCACACACACACACACACACACACACACACACACACACACACACACACACACACACAAGGGTCGTACAGAAGCCTACGAGTCTCAAGAGGGCCGAGGTCTTCCATCTGGTGTCGTCTGCAATGCTAACTTGCAACTTGCAATCAGGGCATTTGGTGCCCCGAATGTTTACTTTTGTATATTGCAAAAGAGAACGGCCTCGCTTCTTGCGAGGTTGGCGTTCGATTCCCGAAAGGTGGTGTGAGTGAGTACTGTGAGCCAAGAGGTCGTCTGGGTGAGTACTGTGAGCCAAGAGGTCGTCTGGGTGAGTACTGTGGATCAGGAGGTCGTCTGGGTGAGTACTGTGAGCCAAGAGGTCGTCTGGGTGAGTACTGTGAGCCAAGGGGTCGTCTGGGTGAGTACTGTGGGGCCAAGAGGTCGTGTGGGTGAGTACTGTGAGCCAGGAGGTCGTCTGGGTGAGTACTGTGGACCAAGAGGTCGTCTGGGTGAGTACTGTGAGCCAGGAGGTCGTGTGGGTGAGTACTGTGGGGCCAAGAGGTCGTGCGGGTGAGTACTGTGAGCCAGGAGGTCGTCTGGGTGAGTACTGTGAGCCAAGAGATAGTCTGGGTGAGTACTGTGAGCCAAGAGGTCGTCTGGGTGAGTACTGTGAGCCAGGAGGTCGTCTGGATGAGTACTGTGAGCCAAGAGGTCGTCTGGATGAGTACTGTGAGCCAAGAGGTCGTCTGGGTGAGTGAGTACTGTGAGCCAAGAAAGGTCGTACTGTGGTCGTGACTGCGAAGTCTGTGTTTCCTCAGGGCACGATGCCTTGTTACGTTCGTAAGTAAACATATATCAGAACATCTTTCAGAATATTGTAATTTTTTTTTAATTTCGAATGCTGTCAATCGTAACGCGAAATTTGTAAATCAAAATTCAGTAAAAATAGTGAGTCATGGCTTCCACATTCTGACTAAATTATGAAATAAGTTGCTGATTAATTAATCGTTGTAATCATTAATCAATCAGCGTATTCGACCAATGCTTGTTCTAACATGGGCGTGTGTGGGCGCACTTGCCCCACGCCCATCTAGAGCCAGTCTGAAATGCGTCATTAATTCGAATTTTATCTTAAATTAATCACAAACCCGTAGTAGCAATTATTAATGTTTAATTTATGCAATATTTTTAATTATGGCAAATTTTAATTTTTCCGAAATACAGTATTTTCGGGTAAGCAGCACGAGAAATTATATATATTTCAAGGGACTGTATCATGTCAGCTGTATATTGAATTCATGAGAACTTTCGTGAATGCCTGACAGCTCTCTTTTTAGAAAGTCTGTGATCTCTTACGACACGTGGAATAAAGGGATCCTTAGCTACAGAAGGTGTTCAGAATAAGTGTTCTTATTCCTGAGCTACACAAGGTGTTGAGTGATTTACTAAACACCTTGTACAGCTCAGGAACAAAGTGTTCCTGATCATCACCTTACCTTGCGGTTACCTTGCCATGATTACGGGGCTTAGCGTCCCCGCGGCCCGGTCCTCGACCAGGCCTCCTGGTTGCTGGACTGGTCATCCGGACGCGGCTGCTCGTAACTTGACGTACGAGCCACAGCCTGGTTGATCAAGTATCCTTTGGAGGTGTTTATCGAGTTCACTCTTGAACACTGTGAGGGGTTGGCCAGTTATGCCCCTTATGTATAGTGGAAGCGTGTTGAACAGTCTCGGGCCTCTGATGTTGATAGAGTTCTCTCTCAGAGTACCTGTTGTACCTCTGCTTTTCAACGGGGGAATTCTGCACATCCTGCCATGTCTTCTGGTCTCATGTGGTGTAATTTCTGTGTGCAGGTTTGGGACCAGCCCCTCTATTATTTCCCACGTGTAAATTATTTTGTATCTCTCCCGCCTGCGCTCAAGAGAATACAAATTTAGGCATTTTAGTCGGTCCCAGTAGTTTAGATGTTTACTGAGTGGATTATAGCAGTAAAGGATTTCTACACGCTCTCCAGGTCAGCAATTTCACCAGCTTTGAAAGAGGCTGTCATTGTGCAACAGTATTCGACTCAAGAGAGCACTAACAACTTGAAGAGTATCATCATTGGTACAGCATCTCTAGTTTAAGACATTCTTGTTATCCAACCTGTCATTTTTCTTGCAGTTGTGACGGCTACTTTATTGTGTTCTGTAAAGGTAAGATCTTCCGACATGAGTACACCCAAATCCTTTACATTGCTTTTTCGTTCTATGTTATGATATGACTGCGTTTTGTTCGTGGTTTCTGTTTTTATATTTTCATTTTTACCGTAGCGCAGGAGATGGAATCACAAGGTATTCTGCTTCATATCATAACAGTTGTAAGTCACTTTAGCTACGAAAGATAAATGGCGATCAACACGATGATCAAGTCTCTTCAGTCATAATCAGCCTCAGCTTCTCGCGAAACGATCATTATTTTGCGCTTTGGCGAGAGTTGGAAAATTCCGCAGTGGCTTTTTGCATTGTGGCTTCTTAAACCAGCATGGTAGTTTCGCAAGAAGTCCAAAGTTGTTAAGATGAAGGTAGTGGTGGCGGTCTTGTAGTAAGGAGAAACGAGAGTTTAGGTACACGGGGCCCCTTTGTTTCCCGACACTACTTACGCTTTTTGGTTTGGGTAATGGTAGTTTTGCTGAAGTAATTTTTCGCTGTGACTAACGCTTGAGTCTGTAGCGAACGACGCATCATAGCGAGGTAGTGTGGCTGACGCAGCCTCGCGGAGTATTAAATACTAAACGGAAAACTATGCATGAACAAATCGACAAGAACTAAATCTAACAAAACAATAAACCAAACACCCCGTTTAAGGACACATTAGAAAAAAAAAATTAATAAAACATTCTCCTTTTGATAAAAGTTTCCTTAACCACGTACATACACACAAGTTCAGCGCCCTCTTGTGGTAACTGCTGAACTGCCTCTTGACCGCTTCCCGACGCCACCAAGACAAGAAGGGCGTCTCGCGCCCTGGTAATTAATTACCCAACAATTCAGTCATTACCTGACGCCCTGAATTCAAACTTCGTGGAAGCCTCACCGTTACCCACAAACTAATATCAACTTAGTTGGTTTCGTGAATTGAAGTTCTCTTTCCTTCACGTCGATTTTTTTTTAATTTTGTTTTAGTAAGTTTTCTGTTTAAAAACTAAATAAATAAATAATAAAATGAACAAGGAAATTAAATTATTACGTTTCATATCACTTTTGCATCCATATTTCCGTTAGAATTTGTCAATTACATTCTATATTCTAAATATTTGTTGATAATTTGTATTTAACATAGCGGTGTATATATTAAATAACCCTACCCATGACTTTTTAAAAGATTAATAAATCAATATAAAAACGCTTAATAATTTAACATTGCTTTCAGCAGCTATTATCCTAAGATATGGCCACAAAATTAGTAAATCGTGCTTAGCCAAACGTTAAAACAACGAATTCCGCTAACTACCAATAGTTAAATGGCCTTCATTAGTTATATTGTGTTATACATATCTATTATCTACAAATTTACCTCAAACGACGTTTTATATTATTTCTTTGGTATTAATAAGTACACTAGATATCTTTCAGCTGAGATATTCTTAAACAATTATTCAAATTACGTGATTATCATGATAAACAACAATCTTAACTGAAGCCATAACGAGTCCCTGGTCTCCGATCTATGACAGTAATTATGACCCTTGCCCTTAAGTGCCAATTAGGCTCATGTCACACCTTGAGTGCCTCTCATCCCTGACTTTTAATTTCCGCCACTCCGGGGGTATTTATTGAGGAAATGCTGAAGTTTTCCTGAAAACTCACCTCTGTCTTGCTGTGTTCACACACACACGAGAGTATGGAAGCCTGTGTGGTGTGTGGTGGTGATGCCGGCGAGGGAGTGAATGGGGGGCACGCGTGAAGAGTGGCGGAACGCGGGAGATGCGACCGTTGGCGTGGCGGGTGGTGGAGTGAGCGCCAGGTGACCGCGCCAGGCTATTTACCTTCTCGGGTACCAAGGGGGCGGGGCCTGTACCTGGCCAGACGCATGCGCAGTGCCGGTATTCCTCCGCCCCGCCACCCACAACACCCACTCGGACCTCAACACCCCCAGTCAAGACATTTCTGAAAATACCGTATAAAAAATTATGCCACAACAGGGAAATTTATGCGATTTGTTATATCACACACACACACACACACACACACACACACACACACACACACACACAAGCGGGGGGGGGGGGGGGACGTGTCCGGAGCAGCATATAGACACCACGACTAATAGAGGAGAGGTTAGATGGGCACTTGGTGAGGTTAGATGGGCACCTGGTGAGGGTAGATGGGCACCTGGTGAGGTTAGATGGGCACCTGGTGATGGTAGATGGGCAACAGGTAGACAAGAAGGGGGAAGAGGAGAGGCCGAACCTACACACAAAAGCTTCTATTGTGTTCAGAGGTGACGCGCGGGCGCCGCCCACCTCGCGCGTGTGTGCGTGTGTGGTGTGTGTGTGGGCGTGGATGTGGTTGCGTGAATGAATACAGGTTTTATTATAACATACAACCAAATATATACCCCCCATGCGCCAGTCATTAAATGGTAAGGTAAGGCAAATCATCAGGAGAGAGCGCTAAGCCATTAAAAATGAACTTGAGTTAATTTTAAACTGTTTTCAACTGAATTATTGACTTAACACTTTGTGTCATATTCAACAGCACATGTCTACAAGACGAACATGCTGTTCGAAACCACTTCCAACTGTGTAGAGGTGGACAGCATTCCCGAGTTTTTTGTTTTTTGAGATATATACAAGAGTTGTTACATTCTTGTACAGCCACTAGTACGCGTAGCGTTTCGGGCAGGTCCCTGGAATACGATCCCCGCCGCGAAGAATCCTTGTTACAACCAAGTATACATTTTACTGTTTGCGTTAAACAGAGGCTACAGTGCAGGATTTGCGCCCAGTAAATCCTCCCCGGCCAGGATACGAACCCATGACAAAGCGCTCGCGGAACGCCAGGCGAGTGTCTTACCACTGCACCACGGAGACTGGTTGAGCAGCATGATGGAGGTTAGAGCGGGCATCCCCCCTCTGGATAGCGACACTGATGCGCTTGAATGTGAAACTGGATTGTCTTGTGTACATGATTTGCCTAATGTGTTCCTGTCCCAACTGCTTCAAGAAGTACACCTTTAACCCAGGTGCCAACTGGCACCAGCCTGTAACACCGTCTCAGAGCTTTGTATTACTGGGGCCAGATTCACGAAGCAGTTACGCAAGTACTTACGAACGTGTACATCTGTCCTCAATCTTTGACGGCTTAGATTACAATTATTAAACAGTTTACACGCATGAAAACTTCCCAATCAACTGTTGTTATTGCTATAAACATCCTCCTGGTGTTTCGGAGCTCATTTAACTGTTTAATAATTGTAAACAAAGCCGCCAAAGATTGAGGAAAGATGTACACGTTCGTAAGTGCTTGCGTAACTGCTTCGTGAATCTGGCCCCAGGTCTTTCTAGGTCTCCCTGAAGGTGGCAGCCCCGTCCTATTACCGATTACCTCCTTCAGGTCATCGGTAATAGCTACCTGGCAAAGTAGGTGTCATATATATCCAGGTAAATACATAACATTTTCTCTATTTGCAAGATGTTTCAGCACAGATGTTATCCCCAGTCAACTGTTGTGCCTGCAGGATGGTTGATTGATGAAGATTAAGCCACCCAAGAGGTCGCACGGGCATGAATAGCCCGTGTCTGCAATGTTGTTGTTGTTTCAGATTTAGCTACTCAGAACGAAGTGTCCATGTAGCACGGGCTATGGTGAGCCCGTGCCTGCAAGGTCAGGGTTGCCTACATACTGTGTCCCCCTTAAGTGAGGGGGGGGACACAATGCTGAAAGAGAGATGAGGTATGAAGGGGGAGCGGAGAGGTCAAGTAGGGTAAAGTGAGACATTGTGGCGGGAGTGTGTATAGCGGCTGGTTACGTGAACATGTTCCTTAATTACTGAAGACTGAAGAATCTTGGCAAGGACAAGGTAATTACGAGGAGAGTGAGTTATGCCAGTACAACTACACCACACTTGGGAGATGAGGACAAGGACTGGGGATAGTAAGGAGGGAAGGAATGGTGCCCAACCACATGGACCATCGAGGGATCGAACGCGGACCTGCAAGAAGCGAGGTCGTCGTTGTAGCGACCAGTCCAAGTCAAAGACCTTAGGTTTAATGGTATTATTGCAGCGATTCATAATGGTTGGTGATTTTCAACTAAACTGATGAGTGTTATAATGTTGAATAAGAAATCTTCCTTTTTCTTACCTGATAAGATGTGCAATGTTGGTGTGACCATATCGACCATGTTTATTTCAGCTAGGAGCTCATCATCACAATCGACTTGAGAATGGTCCAGGACGGACCGAAACGTCGTCGTCCCTTCACCTTCTAGTGTGTGGTCTGGTCAACATACTTCAGCCACGTTATTGTGACTCATCATCTGCACGAAAAAGATAATTTGTACATTATAACGGGGTGTCTCCATAGGGGGACCTGATGTGCATGATAAATAACTTTATAATGTATAGTTTGACTGGATCGTTCTAGCATTTTACAGTCAAAGACAGTTACAGATAATCACAAACAGCTACAGTCAGTCACTGACAGCCACATGCAGTCACAATTTCTGACAGTTACAGAGTCACAGATACAGTCGCAGGCAGTCACAATGGTCTGACAGTCAAAGAGTGACAGTCAGCAAGGTATGCTGACTTTCCGGTACACAGTAAGGGTGAGGCTGTCATCACTTAGGATGACAAATATATACATCAGAGAAAATAATATATACATCAGAATATATACATCAGAATATATACATCAGAGAAAATATATTTGAAATATTACTGACCCATAAATGGAACCGAACACACACACACACACCCACACACACACACCACACACACCACACACACACACACACACCACACACCCACCCACCACACACACACCCACACACCCACCCACCCACACACACACACACACCCACACACCACCACAACACACACACACACACACACACACACCCACCCACCCACCCACCCACACACACACACACACACACACACACACCCACCCACACACACCCACACACTTATATGACAAAGAGTGCTGGGAAGACGGGACACCACGAGCGCAGCTCTCATCCTGTAACTACACTTAGGTAATTACACACACACACACACACACACACACACACACACACACACACACACACACACACACACACACACACACACACACACACACAGCTGGACCAAATGTATGCCTTCATGAAAGTGTTTCCAAGACATCCTCGAACCTTTAGAGGTGACCTTTTTTGCCAATTAATTACATTAAGATTCTTAATATTTACTTAATCCCTTCCTCCCTCTCTCTCTCTCTCCCTATACTCAGTGAAGCCTCGACATCCTCCACCGTCTCCTTCAGTTCCAGGTGTTGGGCCTACGCACACATGCTTCCGCAAACCGAGTTTACTGTCAAGGGAATGTCGACACAACGAACATTGGAATTACGGTTCAAACTTGATTAGTGTGATTGAAAGCGACAGACAGACAGCAGGGGACTGGATGGACCCGGTGTGCGGGTCGGGGTACACAATTATGAAATGAGAATTAGATTCGAGGAAATGGAAGAAACAGAGAGAGAGAGAGAGAGAGAGAGAGAGAGAGAGAGAGAGAGAGAGAGAGAGAGAGAGAGAGAGAGAGAGAGAGAGAGAGAGAGAGAGAGAGAGCATATGAACAAAATATGCTAAGAACTAAACTTTAACGTTCCTAGTCCTTAAATAACTTATATATGTATTATACATATAGGAGGCCTGGTCGACGACCGGGCCGCGAGGACGCTGAGCCCCGAAAGCACCTCAAGGTAGAATGTTAGCCTTAAGCGTATACTAGGCCAATAATTGCTTGGACAGGTTAGTTTAGGCTCATCACATACTTTTTCCAATTTTGTTAGAACGTAATTTGGGCTAATTTAATAACACAAAACGTGAACGTTTTGTGTAGATACAACGAACGTTTTTCAAACGTGAACGTTTTGTGTAGATACAACGAACGTTTTTCAAACGTGAACGTTTTGTGTAGATACAACGAACGTTTTTCAAACGTGAACGTTTTGTGTAGATACAACGAACGTTTTTCAAACGTGAACGTTTTGTGGGTCCAACAGTCCATTGTCGTAAGTGTGACCAAATAGTTGTTCCAAGTCCTACGATTTTCGGAGGCTAGGCTGATTTTAGGTCTTGCATGTACTAGCTCTATCTATAAATCCAACATTATGTTTGTAACTCATCTTCTATGTATGTACATTTACTTGAATACAAATTTGAATTTGAATTTTGAATTTGAGTTTCAAATTAGACACTGTTACTGCCTTTTCCCGCGCTGAAGCCTCATCCGCCCCCGGGGCACAGCGGACAAAGACAGCTAAAATGTCAAAATATATAGTACTTTCCTATATTAATACATCTTCAGAAGAAATGAATGTATTAATTCCTTCTGAAGGAAGGAATTAACTAATTACTTCCTTCATTCATTTCACTGAAGATGTATTAATATACGAAAGTACTTATGGAAATTCCTGTTTCAATTCTTCCTCCGTGGTCTGACACTGTCGTATATACATATATATATATATATATACATATATATATATATATATATATATATATATATATATATATATATATATATATATATATATATATATATATATATATATATATAATTTCTCTGCCATGAAATTTGTGGCTTTTGATTGAAAAAATAGTTTTCTTGACCTTTGAATACAAAGAAAGAATATCGGATTTACCAAGAATTTAGTTAATACAGTCCCTTTTCTACGTAGTTTAAATGGCTCTGTATAAGAATAACTTTGCTGATATTCATTCTGAATATTATTATTATTTAATGCCGGGATTTATGTCTCTTGTATGACAGCAATTCTTCCTTAGACATATTCTCCGTTCTTCCTTACTGGTTCTCTCTCTCCTACTTCTCTATCCTTATTCTTAATTCTCCGTCTCCTGTTAGTGTCGGCAACCGTATGTTTACTTATAATTAATAATTCATTATGTCCGGGGACAGGCAGCCAGTTTATGCATACAGTACATGTTAGGCTTATATCGAGGCTCCCCCCCTCCTCTCATTATGATGCAACTCCACATCAAGCTGACTAACTCTTGGGTACCTATTTACTACTAGGTGAACAGATGCATTAGGTGATAGGAAGTGCGCCTAATCATTTCTGTCCCACGCGGAATTCGAACCCGGAATTCTGGATTGTGAGTCGAGAACGAACCCCGACAGATTGATGATGAAGATTAAGTCAGCACACAAGAGGTTGCACGGGCATGAATAGCCCGCAGGAGCTATAGATGTTTGAAGTGAATGAGATATAAAGTGGGCACCGCTCCTGTGCCAGGTAAGTCCACTACGGGCTCACCATAGCCCGTGCTACTTGCCCCGTTCCTGTGCCAGGTAAGTCCACTACGGGCTCACCATAGCCCGTGCTACTTGTCCCGCTCCTGTGCCAGGTAAGTCCACTACGGGCTCATCATAGCCCGTGCTACTTGCCCCGCTCCTGTGCCAGGTAAGTCCACTACAGGCTCACCATAGCCCGTGCTACTTGCCCCGCTCCTGTGCCAGGTAAGTCCACTACGGGGTCACCATAGCCCGTGCTACTTGCCCCGCTCCTGTGCCAGGTAAGTCCACTACGGGCTCACCATAGCCCGTGCTACTTGCCCCGCTCCTGTGCCAGGTAAGTCCACTACAGGCTCACCATAGCCTGTGCTACTTGCCACGCTCCTGTGCCAGGTAAGCTATGGGCTCACCATAGCCCGTGCTACTTGGAACTTATTCCCAGTAGCTGAATCTATAACAACAACAAAGTGATATAAAGGTGGTGGAACATCTTGAAGTGTGTCTGGGCCTCGGTGAACCAGAGTGTGCTACAGGAAACCTTATACTGAACCACACTCTCCTTCTCTCGCTGGTGTGAAGAGGAGGACGGTATATAAACGTCATATAACGGTATATAAACGTCATATAACGGTATATAAACGTCATATAACGGTATATAAACTTCCCGGCGCCTCATATTCTGTCATTCTGCTTTTGACACAGATCCGAAAAGAACTGAAATCTCTATAGCAATTCATTTGAACTTTAAAATGTGATAATCTTGCAGTTTATAGATCTGCGATTACTGATTTCATTGCACACACATTTATTATATATATATATATATATATATATATATATATATATATATATATATATATATATATATATATATATATATATATATATATATATATATATATGACAATGTCAGACCACGGAGGAAAAATGAAACAGGAAATTTCCTTAAGTACTTTCGTATATTAAATACATCTTCAGAAGGTTGTCCTTCTGAAGATGTATTTAATATACGAAAGTACTTAAGGAAATTTCCTGTTTCATTTTTCCTCCGTGGTCTGACATTGTCACATTCTTAATCACGTGTTTATTTTCGTGATATACACATATATATATATATATATATATATATATATATATATATATATATATATATATATATATATATATATATATATATATATATATATTATATTATATATATATATATATATATTTATATTTATATATATATATTTATATATATTTACTTACATTCACTAACCATACAATAACATAACTACAAAAATTACTACGTTTCAAACGTGTTCCAGCCTTGGTTCCCCCCCCCCCCCACCCACCCACACCCTTGGCTAATAATTTTATAAACCAGGGGAAACCGGCGCTAGTTTCCTTTCCAACTTGATAACAACCTTAGCCGGTAAAGCATGGAAACTATTCAGTATTGTACCCGAGGTGGGAGGTATGCTCTCAGAGGCTCCTTGATGTTCTTGAAGGGGGTTTGATAAGACGGAACACACTGCTAAACTCGAGAGAGAGAGCCACTGAGGCAAAGGTGTTTACCTCTTGCTGATAGATAACTGTTTGTCTTCTGTAGGTTGAGCAAGATGGCCGACGGGAGGGGTTATATTCTCACTAGTATATCTTGATGGGTGTGCTTGGCAGGTGTGTGGGGGGTACTGTGTGTGCTTGGCAGGTGTGTGGGGGGTACAGTGTGTGCTTGGCAGGTGTGTGGGGGGTACAGTGTGTGCTTGGCAGGTGTGTGGGGGGTACAGTGTGTGCTTGGCGTGTGTGTGGGGGGTACAGTGTGTGCTTGGCAGGTGTGTGGGGGGTACTGTGTGTGCTTGGCAGGTGTGTGGGGGTACAGTGTGTGCTTGGCAGGTGTGTGGGGGGGTACAGTGTGTGCTTGGCAGGTGTGTGGGGGGTACAGTGTGTGCTTGGCAGGTGTGGGGGGGTACAGTGTGTGCTTGGCGTGTGTGGGGGGGGTACAGTGTGTGCTTGGCAGGTGTGGGGGGGTACTTAATTGTACCTAACTACACATAGGTAACTACACACGACAAGCCCTGTACATGAAGTAGTCGCAAGTGAACGACTCTCGACAAGTAATCAGTGTAAAGGTAAAGACTGGTGATTTAACTTTCACTGTGATGTGAGCAACTCTCCCTACCCTCTCCCTCTCTCTCTCTCTCTCTCTCTCTCTCTCTCTCTCTCTCTCTCTCTCTCTCTCTCTCTCTCTCTCTCTCTCTCTCTCTCTCTCTCTCTCTCTAAATCTCTAAATCTCTTTACAGTACAGAATGCCTGAGAAAGAGCGTGTGTGTGTGTGTGTGTGTGTGTGTGTGTGTGTGTGTGTGTGTGTGTGTGTGTGTGTGTGTGTGTGTGTGTGTTTCGGTACAGCTTAAGCGGGTATTAAAACAAAGAGGGTCGGGGGCGTCAGATATTTTTTAAGGAAGGTGACTTTGGCGACGGTGAAGCGAGGAACAAGTCCGCTTATGTCTAGCGAGCGAGCACAGTAGTCTTTGTGGAGCTACTGTGTCTCTGATAGCACAGTAGTCTTCGTGGAGCCTCTGGTAGCATAATAGCCTTCGTGGAGCCTCTGGTAGCACAGTAGTCTTCGTGGAGCCTCTGGTAGCATAGTAGTCTTCGTGGTAGCTCAAGGCTTGCGCTACAACTGTTTACAAACTCAGATTGAAATATATTATTTGTTAGTGGTACATTACACAAATTTTTTAACTTCCCCATAATTAAATTGGGATGGTCTCGCGCCCGTGTTGAAAACTTACCTCCTTTTATTTTTTGTTTTTAGCGCGGTTAACCGGCTCTCTAAGTGGGTATCAAAATGTATAAAAAAAGGAGGATACTAGATAGTTCCTACCACAGAAAAAGTCTTTTTTTTTATCAATGAGATCCTGTATTTTTTGCTGCGACGGTTTGGGGGCGGGGGGGGGGGGGGGAGAGTTTTGTTGCGGGTGTTTGACGTAGGGTGTTTGTGGTCATGTGTTTTGGCTGGTGTTTGACTTAGCGTGTGTGTGTGGACACGTGTTTTACTCCGTGCTTTATTTGGTTGGTCAAATAAAACTGTATTGACATTAGTCAAAATATCGTCGCTCGTCATGGGATCTTGCACATTTTAATTTTGAAGAATTCCGTAGTGATGTATGAATAACGCATTAAAACGTTGTGTAAACAATTGTAAATTAATTGTATAAACAATTGTAAATTGTCACATCATTTGTGAATGAAGTGTTTTAAGCAAAGATCGACTCTCTTACACAGGTCTCTTTCGTGAACAGATTAAGCAGCGAAGAAGACAATGTCATCAATGTCTTCTCTCATTAAGCAATGAGAGAAGGAAGAAAAGGTAGATGAACCGAGCACACAATACCAATATATAAAGAGAAAAGCTCCTCACTACACACACTAATAGGTCCCCCGAGGCCAAGTACTGACCTTCCCCTCTACTCTAGGATGTTACCCCACAACACTACTCTAACTCCCAGATAGGGAAGAGCTAGGCATTAGATTAAAGGTGCGCAAACGTTTCTGTCTTGCTCATGGATTGAATCCGGGTTCCTCGGTTGTGAGCTGAACATGTAGGCCATTGTGCTACAGTACTGTATAACCAAGAACTAAATTATCAGCATTATAAGACGTGTTGATGAATACATTATCTGATATGACGTCAAGCCCTCTGACATGATGTCAAGCCTAACCCAGCCAACAGGAAGTCATACTCTCCTCACTCCACCACCACTTCAACCAATCTTGTCTCCTCCATGTTGGATTAGGATTTGACGTCCAAAGGGCTTGGAGACGATGGAGGAGGAAGAGGTGTAGAGAGGGAGATGAAATTCTTGAAGAGGATTTGGATGGAGAACGAGGAGGCTTGAAAGTTGAGTGGCCTAAAAAAAGATTCGGTGATTGATGAAGATTAAGCCACCCCAAAAGGCTGTACGGGCATGAATAGCCCGTAAGTGGAGGTGTTGTTGGTTGTTGTTGTTATAGATTCAGCAACTCGGAACAAGTTCCAAGTAGCACGGGCTATGGTGAGCCCGTAACTTACCTGGCACAGAAGCGGTGCAAGTAGCCTGTTGTTGGTGTTGATCTTAAGTTCTTATACCGCGGCAGGAGGCTAGTGGTGTAGCTGTTGGCCTCGTTCAGACGAGCTGCTCTGTGTGGCTTGGTGGAGGTGTCTTCGCTACTTAGTTGGTGAACCTTTTGTTCTATTCAACAGGTGTCAAGCTGCCAGGCTTACCGGGGACAACGAGGGGGGTGGGAGGGTGGCTTGACACAGCGAGTATGATGATGATGATGAATGATGATCCCACATACAAGGACGGTGCGAATGATAACAAGGTGATTTAGTCAGCTCGTGGTATCCTAGTTGAAGCCTGGGTCACCACACAATGCCCCGCCTTCCAACCCAACTTCTGCAATCAATAACGAGTTCGTATAAGACATTCACATCAATTGTCAACTGTAATTATACAAATTGCTTTGTAATCTCTCGTAAACAATAAAAGTATAATGCTAAGCTGGAAATATGAGAGCAGGGAAAGAGCGTCGGGTGTGAGAGCGTGTCCAGCTCTCACTCTCCAGCGAGGCACGACCCCAAGACATGAAACACCAGACAGGCGCTGATTGCTGAAATAATTTAAAAAATTCGGTGAGAAAAACAGCTAAGTCCTGCCCACGAGGCATCAAAGAAAACGAGAACGGGGTCGTTTGAAAAGCTTTAACCCGCTTAAAAACAAAACAAACAAAATCTGTCCAATTTACGAAGTAAAAACGAAGTAAAAGCGAAGTTGTTAAGACTTGTGGACAAAGCGAAGTTGTTAAGACTTGTGGACAAAGCGAAGTTGTTAAGACTTGTGGACAAAGCGAAGTTGTTAAGACTTGTGGACAAAGCCAACTACTTCACTGACTCACAGAACTCTAAGACTTGTCAACTGGCTCCTTCCTTCACTAACTGCTTGTTAATCAACACACTAAACTGAGCTTTTTATAACCTGTTACTAACTATACTTGTACGAAGCCACTTAGATTGTGACAATGATGATTTTAGTAAGCTAAACAGACTTGATGGTGATGCTCAGAGGTAAACAGACCGACGAGATAACGTTATAAGGTAAAGATAAAGAAAGTGACGAAGTTGACAAAGATAAGAAAGGAAGGGAACTATTAGGAGAAAGCGCCAAGCCATTACGACTATATAGCCCTGGGAAGGGGGTCAGGATAAGGATTTGGGATGGGACGGGGGGAAGGAATGGTGCCCAACCGCTTGGACGGTCGGGGATTGAACGCCGACCTGCATGAAGCGAGAAAGTGCTCTACAAAAAAAAGGAAGCACTACCTTCAATCACGTGTAGCGTTGTGGTAACTGAACACGACTAACTCACATAAAACTTGTATGTGAACACCATGAGATGTAAACAAGGGCATGGAACCGACCCTTCTCCTATGACCATCCCATCACCCCTACCGGTAACTGTGCAAAGTTTAGTGAGAGTAGCCCCAAGCATCTGACCTCCAACCCTGGACAAACAGGAAAACTGTCAAACATTATGTTTTGCCAATACAGATATATATCTAGGGGCCACACACCAAAAAAAAAAATAAGCCTTTATATTGGAATTTAAGAGAGTAAAAATAATTAAAGAGTAATCTAAACAATATTAAACCAACTAAATAGTTACATATAGGATGTATAAGAAGGAAAAGCAGCTCTATATATAATTGAACAGCCGCGAGCCAGGCACACTGGATGGCAAGCGACGGCCTCACTTCTAGCAGGTCGGCGTTCAATTCCCGACCGTCCAAGTGGTTGGGAACCATTCCTATCCTCCGTCCCATCCCAAATCCTTATCCTGATAACCCTTTCAAGAGCTATATAGACATAGTGGCTTGGCACTATCTCCTGATTACCTGCCCTCGCGCCTCGTGAGTGGTTTCTCTGGATGGAGTAATGGACAGACTGGAGGTCAATCCTCAACTGACCGTCCCCTGTTCACCCAGCAGTAATTGGGTACCTGGTTGTTAACCTATTGACGAATGATCTTCCCGGGAAAAGACGTGGTGGTAATTGGCTCTCTAACTTTATAATTTGGAATATAATAATAATAATAATAATAATAATAATAATAATAATGATATTATTATTAGTGGTAGTAGTATTGTTATTAATAGTCGTGTATTCTCTGTTAGCGTGAAGAGACGCGAGAAGAATAAGAGACAGACAGACAGACAGACACAGACAGACAGATCCTCATTCATAAACAAGAAACAAGTGTTGCTTCTCGCGCCGTCTGTCCTCTCGGCGTGTCTACCTTCCTCCATATATATATTTTTTTCTACCTCTCTTTTTTTTGTACCTCACTTCAGTTTACATCTCCTTTCTCCCTCTCTTTCGTTCCTTTTCTTTTCTCTCCTCTCTCTCCCCCTCCCACACCCTGTACCTCCCTCCCTGCCTCCTTACTTCCCTACCTCCCTGCCTCCTTATCTCCCTACTTCCCTACCTCCCTGCCTCCTTATCTCCCTACCTCCTTATCTCCCTATCTCCCTACCTCCTTACCTCCCTACCTCCCTGCCTCCTTACCTCCCTACCTCCCTGCCTCCTTACCTCCCTACCTCCCTGCCTCCTTATCTCCCTGTCTTCCTCCCTCCCTACCTCTGCCTCTCCTGCAGTTCCTCACCCAACATCTGCATATTCAACCCAGCGCGTCTGTCTGTCTTGAATAAATAACATTTCCGTCACAAATATAAAATGTTAAGTTAACAGATGAGAGAGGGCGTGTACCTTGGTCATCTCTGCTGTGGTGGAATTACACGTGTTCCTACACCAGGTGAGATCACGTGAATGTCTACACCAGGTGAGATCACGTGAACGTCTACACCAGGTGAGATCAGGTGAACGTCTACACCAGGTGAGATCAGGTGAACGCCTACACCAGGTGAGATCAGGTGAACGTCTACACCAGGCGAAACATATTTTTTTAATGCACCTGTAGGTATAATCTTATGCCCACTTCACACTGTCTTCATCACTTCATCTTAAATACACACACGACCATCTGTACTATACCCATGTTCAGTACAAGCGACTATCATCACTAAACCAGCTTTACTACACACACACTATCTTCCTCGTGTAACTATCTTAACCCCTCACCACCATTCATCATTGTATCCCTGTCCACCACACTCCACCTGCAACACTAACCATCTACACTACATCCATCTACACTACATACGACCATCCTCATCACTGTAACTGGGCACTGCTGGGTTTCCCATCTACAAATTTCTTTCTCCTTCACTACTCTTCACCATTTTCCTCCATCTTCACCACCTTCCCTCTCTCTCCCTCTCTTCTCGATGGAACAGAAGTTCTCGTTTGAGGAAGAGTAGGAGTCCTCTAGCTAACGGAATAATGTCCACTACATGCTTTCTTCCCCTCCCAGTTCCTTACCTCCTTCGTTCGCTAGTAAGTTGTTATTCTCAGATGGTTGAGCTTAGGGAAGTGTCGTGCCTGTGAGACTGTCAATCCTGACTCTAGATAGGCCATTCGGTAATTAATGATGTGATGGAGGTCTGTACCAGGTCTGTAAGTCACGTTTAACCTTGTGTGTGTGTGTGTGTGTGTGTGTGTGTGTGTGTGTGTGTGTGTGTGTGTGTGTGTGTGTGTGTGTGTGTGTGTGTGTGTGTGTGTGTAAATCACGAAAATTAACACGCGATGAAAAATATGAAAGTGTCAGACCACGAAGGAAGAATTGAAACAGGAATTTCCTTAAATACGAAAGTACTCAAAGAAATTCCTGTTTCACTTTTTCCTTCGTGGTCTGACATCGCCATATTATATAATACTTTGCATTCTCAATAGTTGGCCTGCGTTGTTGTTAACGTGTTACAAACTGCTAGTTCCCTCTCGCTCGTGTTGAATGACCAACTTCGATATGAATGGTCTGTTGATCAATACGATTATATTAATATGAAGGGACTTTACCCCTGTCTATTATTCTCACTGTTGTTAAATCTGGCAATTTCTTGATGGCATCTCTCTCTCTATCTCTCTCTCTCTGTCTCTCTCTCTCTCTCTCTCTCTCTCTCTCTCTCTCTCTCTCTCTCTCTCTCTCTCTCTCTCTCTCTCTCTCTCTCTCTCTCTGAAACATGTTCCCTTCAGGACGCTTGGGCGTTTTATCATTACTCACGTATAATTTAATAATCTCAATTAATGCCGACAAACTTACTCATCCAGGCATTTTAAAATTGATGACAACAAAAGGTGGGGAAAAAAATGGTGGGTGTTGAGGGAAATCGTGCCATCAGTAAGTCCCTGCAGACTCATTGATGAGAATTATTCATCCGAGTAATCCTGGCATCGTGTAGGAGCAGACTCAGCTGCTCGGGATACCCAGCTGGCTCTTATGTGACTCATGTGCTGAGTACTATGCTAGAGGAGAAGGGGGGGGGAGAGAGAGAGAGACCCCGGGCGCAGCCGGGTAACACCCTCCTAATGGTTTAAAGAGAGAGAGAGAGAGAGAGAGAGAGAGAGAGAGAGAGAGAGAGAGAGAGAGAGAGAGAGAGAGAGAGAGAGAGAGAGAGAGAGAGAGAGAGAGTGTTAACGATATAGTACAGAATACTTCAACAGAGATATACAGCTATCGCCACACAACAGATTTAATACATACCTCGCGACGTCAACTATAAAATATCGCCCCGAAGATATATTAACATTTTATATACTGCAGGAAGCTGGCAAGGAGGAATTTATTGCCAGTAATGTTGCCAGAAACAAGTAACGAGAGAGCTATTGTTATAGTGAGTTGGTGGTGAACAATAACTTTGGGAGTTTGACCAGACCACACACTAGAAGGTGAAGGGACGACGACGGTTTGGTCCGTCCTGGACCGAATCGACTTGAGAATGGTCCAGGACGGACCGAAACGTCGTCGTCCCTTCACCTTCTAGTGTGTGGTCTGGTCAACATACTTCAGCCCCGTTATTGTGACTCATCGCCTGCAATAACTTTGTGATACAATAAATTAAAAAACAAAAACAAAACGCGGAACTCATCAATCTTAATCTCAACCTGAAAATACAAATACGCAATATAGCGCGTCCACACACACACACACACACACACACACACACACACACACACACACACACACACACACACACACACACACACACACACACATACACATACACATACACATACACGCACACACACACACACACACACACACGCACACGCACACGCGCGCACACACACACACACACACACACACACACACACACACACACACACACACACACACACACACACACACACACACACACACACACACACACACACACACACACACACGCACACACGCACACACACACACATCCCCTTGAAGACACTAGCAGTAACCCAACAAAAGTAATCGAGGCAAGAGCGTGGAGGCAGAAAGGAGCGCCAGTTAGGGACGACTCTCGCCTCTCTACAAGATTCAGGATCTTAATTTTCTCACACGGCCTGACTTCTCCCACACGCGTTCAACATCGGTGTTTATGTACACGAGTCCACGCGTCTCCTTCCAGGTTGAATGTCTGTTTTCAGAGGATTTATCTGTGGTGCTGAATCTGGGGTTTGAATCCGGAATCTGTATCCACGCGAATCCATGATTTGTACCATAGTGCCATCGTATCCTGCTTCTGCATGTATGAGTTATTTCAGATTTTGTACCTGTGTAACAGTGTAATCGTGTTGTGTGCCTAAGTGTCACTATATCCGATCCGTCCTCAGGCCAGGCTCATTAAAGCAGCGGCCATCCCCCCATAGACGCATTCATCAATGTTAAAGTATTGCTTATGGAAAATAGGTTTATTCTCATTTATATTAATACAATTATTTATTAAGGTTTCATGTACAGTTAGGCGTAGATTAGGTTTGGTTAGATATTTACATTCTGTTGGCGATTATTTGTATTTGAAGCGCCTGGGTGAAGCATTTACAGCGTTGTGAGCAGAGGGCGAAGCACTGTTCCAGAATTGCTCAAACGTCATCAGTTGTGATTCGTGTGTAGACGATTTTTCATTCATAAGCAGGGAGCCGGTCGGACAGCACGCTGGACTTGTGATCCTGTGGTTCTGGGTTCGATCCCAGGCGCCGGCGAGAAACAATGGGCAGAGTTTCTTTCACCCTATGCCCCTGTTACCTAGCAGTAAAACAGGTACCTGGGTGTTAGCCAGCTGTCACGGGCTGCTTCCTGCGGGTGGAGGCCTGGTCGAGGACCGGGCCGCGGGGACACTAAAGCCTCGAAATCATCTCAAGATAACCTCAAGAAGGAAGTTGGCGGGTGGAATAATAAGCATTTGGTGATTGTTGATGAGGACGGGCTGCTGTAAATGCCTTACCCACGTACTACTAACACACAACATGTGAGCATCGACAGAGGCCAAATGCTCGTTACTCTACCCGCCAAACCCCCTGTTTAAGATTGAAAAACGGTTTACACACGCAAAAAACGAACACACAGCCCCGCTCCTGTGCCAGGTAAGTCTACTACGGGCTCACCATAGCCCGTGCTACTTGCCCCGCTCCTGTGCCAGGTAAGTCTACTACGGGTTCACCATAGCCCGTGCTACTTGCCCCGCTCCTGTGCCAGGTAAGTCCACTACGGGCTCACCATAGCCCGTGCTACTTGGAACTTGTTCCGAGTAGCTGAATCTATAACAACAACAACGGTTTACACACGACTCCCAACTGATGATGTGCATACGTTTCTCGAGCAGCGATTCGTTCACGTCGTCTGCTCGAAACGCAGTAGAGCTGACAAACCTGTCCTCTTAAAAAGAACGTCGCTTTTGGCCGTTTGCCCGTATGGCCGAATTTAGACGTAATTTGAAAACGAAAAAAAATTGAAAATAAATTTGGGATTTTTTTTTCAACAGCAGTAAGTTAAGGGTCCTCTGATAGGTTAGGTGGGCAGGAAATTCTCATAAAGTTTCAAAACGTTATGAAAAACGTTAATTTAAAGTGTCCTCTTATAACCTCTGCGCGTACGCCGGACAAGTCAAATAGAAAACGGAACAGAACGTCACTTTTGTGAGTCGATTTCATTTCAAATTACGTCGAAATTTAGCCATAGCGGCGCATACGGGCCAAAAGTGACGTTATTTTTAAGAGGACGGGTTGCTCTAAATGCCTCACCCACGTACGGCAGCACCAACAATGGTCAATACAACCTAACTTAGATTAGACCTACTTATTCAACACATTCCAGTATGTAATAATATTACCTTATAATTTATAAAATACAAATTTTGAATTCGCATTACGTTACCATTGATAAATACGTCTATGGCTTTGGCCACCACCTGGACAAGCCTAGCCTCAGGACAGGTTGAAACTACACATAATTACCAATAGAATCTAAACACCTAACCTAACCTAACCTAACCTAACCTAACCTAACCTAACCTATTTTAACCCCAATTATACATAAAATTGTATTACACAATATTATTATTCCAAAAACCACATCGTTCTCAGCAACGCAGTGCGTTAAAACTGACGAATGCGTCTCTAGAGTCGGCCACGGCTTGGACGAGCCTGACCCGAGGACGGGTTCTTACGACCCTGGCCTCAGGACGGGTTCCTACGAGCCTGGCCTCAGGACGGGTTCTTACGACCCTGGCCTCTGGACGGGTTCCTACGACCCTGGCCTCAGGACAGGTTCTTACGACCCTGGCCTCAGGACAGGTTCTTACGACCCTGGCCTCAGGACGGGTTCCTACGAGCCTGGCCTCAGGACGGGTTCCTACGACCCTGGCCTCTGGACGGGTTCTTACGACCCTGGCCTCTGGACGGGTTCCTACGACCCTGGCCTCAGGACGGGTTCCTACGACCCTGGCCTCAGGACGGGTTCCTACGAGCCTGGCCTCAGGACGAGTTCCTACGAGCCTGGCCCGAGGACGGGTTCCTACGAGCCTGGCCTCAGGACGGGTTCCTACGACCCTGGCCTCAGGACGGGTTCCTACGAGCCTGGCCTCAGGACGAGTTCCTACGAGCCTGGCCCGAGGACGGGTTCCTACGAGCCTGGCCTCAGGACGGGTTCCTACGACCCTGGCCCGAGGACGGGTTCCTACGAGCCTGGCCTCAGGACGGGTTCCTACGAGCCTGGCCCGAGGACGGGTTCTTACGAGCGTAAGAAGTGTAATCACCTCGTCCGAAAGATCCGACGAGTAAATGAGCCTCTGCGGGTGGTGAGGAAACAAGGCTCCAGACACCAATTACCGTCGACGACAGCTCATTAGCCAAAACAATGGACCTGTTGAGTCCTCGACGGATACATATTAAATACTGACTTGCTAAAATGTATTCAAATCAGTATTTGTCACATATCTTAGATCTGGCCGGAGCTGGGACCATTGCCACCAGGTACAAAGGTCACATACACGAGGCTGAGACGATTATGAGCTACATTCACTCATTAGCGATGAGTGAATGATTAAAAGTAAATGAGTTAAATAAATGAGTAAATGATTAAATTCCACTGTGTTTGGATCAGTTTAGTCTGTAGTCCAATGTGGACACACACACACACACACACACACACACACACACACACACAGGAGGCCAGGCACAGGATACAGAATAGGAGATGAAGTACTTAATGAAACAGACAGAGAGAAAGATCTAGGAGTTGATATCACACCAAACCTGTCTCCTGAAGCCCACATAAAGAGAATAACGTCTGCGGCATATGCGAGGCTGGCTAACATCAGAACGGCGTTCAGGAACCTGTGTAAGGAATCATTCAGAATCTTGTACACCACATATGTAAGACCAATCCTGGAGTATGCGGCCCCAGCATGGAGCCCGTACCTTGTCAAGCACAAGACGAAGCTGGAAAAAGTCCAAAGGTATGCTACTAGACTAGTCCCAGAACTAAGAGGCATGAGTTATGAGGAAAGGCTGCGGGAAATGCACCTCACGACACTGGAAGACAGAAGAGTAAGGGGGGACATGATCACAACCTACAAAATCCTCAGGGGAATCGACCGGGTAAACAAGGATGAACTTTTCAACACTGGTGGGACGCGAACAAGGGGACACAGGTGGAAGCTGAGTACCCAAATGAGCCACAGAGACGTTAGAAAGAACTTTTTCAGTGTCAGAGTAGTTAGCAAATGGAATGCATTAGGAAGTGATGTGGTGGAGGCTGACTCCATTCACAGTTTCAAATGTAGATATGATAGAGCCCAATAGGCTCAGGAATCTGTACACCAGTTGATTGACGGTTGAGAGGCGGGACCAAAGAGCCAGAGCTCAACCCCCGCAAGCACAATTAGGTGAGTACAATTAGGTGAGTACACACACACACACACACACACACACACACACACACACACACACACACACACACACACATACATACACACACACGCTCACACACACACACACACACTTTTACCAGGAGGACCCGTCGCCTTCCCAACAGGTTCAGTCAAATGGTGTATGATCAGAGACATATTCTTCAGCAGAAAAATTATATAATATAAAAAACATGTGATAACTTAGATGAAATTAGTTTTTTGCCTTCTGATAAGCATTGTCTATAAGATATTCATTATATTATATATATAATATACATCTTAACAAGCAACACTGAAATAATCGACAGGTATAATGACAACACAGGACTCGACATCAGCGAGGCCCTACACATCAAAAAAGTCAAAACCAGTAATCAACAGCCAAGTAACACATAATTACATTCTACCCACTTCAAGACCCCGAGCCAACATAGAGAGACAGTAGCAGCAACAACATAAGCTGCTTATGTTCATGCGTGTAATAGTCTATTAATACACATTTTGTTTCATCCACTTGCTCATCTCAAGCATCTCTTGTACCACCTCACCCCCCCCCCCCCCAAGAGAATATAAGCCTTTGTAATTGTCTAAGGAAGGACGGGCTCACCATAGCCCGTGCTACATGGACACTTCGTTCTGAGTAGCTAAATCTAATAATAATATATAATAATAATAATAAAAAGATAAAGAGAGCTAGAGACAAAGATACACAGAGATACAGATAAAGAAGTGTTCCCTTATGTGCGTGTCCCCCCATGTGCGTTTTCCCCCCATGTGCGTTTTCCCCCCATGTGCGTGTCTCCCCCATGTTCGTGTACCCCATGTGCGTGTCCCCCCATGTGCGTGTCCCCCCCATGTGCGTGTCCCCCCATGTGCGTGTCCCCCCATGTGCGTGTCCCCCCATGTGCGCGTCCCCCATGTGCGTGTCCCCCGATGTGCGTGTCCCCCCATGTGCGTGTCCCCCCCCCCATGTGCGTGTCCCCCCCCCCCCATGTGCGTGCCCCCCCCCCATGTGCGTGTCCCCCCCATGTGCGTGTCCCCCCATGTGCCTCACACTTCAACCCCCCCCCCCCCCAACCCCCCAAAGGCGTGCCTCGTAGCTCTGTCTGTCACTAAAAGTCAACAATAACACCCTTAAAACACACGCTAAGGACGAAAGTCCCAAGCATGACCCCGACACTTTAGACCATAAACTATATGCCTCATAATATTCCATTAATACATTGTTTGGCAGATAAAAACAACTCATTTAGAATGAACCATAAGGACGTAGATCACCGTCAAAAGCCTCGATTTCCAGCCCTCTGTCAACGGAGCCTCTGTGCTATTAACCCCCAAATATATATATATATATATATATATATATATATATATATATATATATATATATATATATATATATATATATATATATATATATATATATAAAATCTTTTGTCTTATTTAGCAAAGGTGAAGAAGGTCATAACTGACGAGAAGAACATAAGAGCGATGAATCACTGGACAGAGGCAAGATTTTCGGTCTTGTGCGATTCGAGTTTACCCTCTTCTTCCCCCCTCGACCAGACGACAACACGGGTCTCACGCGCCTGGCTAAGTGACTGTTTGTTTACGGCGAGAATTGTCCTCTTTGTTGCTGTGATGGAGGGGCTAGGGGCCCTCCACGTCCCTGGTGGAGGGGGAGGGGCCCTCCACGTCCCTGGTGGAGGGGGAGGGGCCCTCCACGTCCCTGGTGGAGGGGGAGGGGCCCTCCACGTCCCTGGTGGAGGGGGAGGGGCCCTCTACGTCCCTGGTGGAGTGGGAGGGGCCCTCCACGTCCCTGGTGGAGGGAGAGGGGCCCTCCACGTCCCTGGTGGAGGGGTAGGGGCCCTCTACGTCCCCGGTGGAGGGGTAGGGGCCCTCCACGTCCCTGGTGGAGGGGGAGGGGCCCTCCACGTCCCTGGTGGAGGGAGAGGGGCCCCTCCACGTCCCTGGTGGAAGGAGAGGGGCCCTCCACGTCCCTGGTGGAGGGAGAGGGGCCCTCCACGTCCCTGGTGGAGGGAGAGGGGCCCTCCACGTCCCTGGTGGAGGGGGAGGGGCCCTCCACGTCCCTGGTGGAGGGGGAGGGGTCCTCCACGTCCCTTGATGGAGGGAGGGGCCCTCCACGTCCCTTGATGGAGGGAGGGGCCCCCTCCACATATACCTGCAGGTGTCCCAACCCGTATAACAATAAGACAATAATAATAACAATAGCGGTAATAAAGTAGGAATCAGATAATAAAGTGGTGACAAGATGCTTAAGTAACTTGTTAACTCTCCCCCCCCCCCTTGGTCCAGGCTACCTGTGCCGCACTCATTAGTATGAAGATTGTCTCCTCTGTGATCACTTCTTCACCTGGCTCCTCTCTCTCTCTCTCTCTCTCTCTCTCTCTCTCTCTCTCTCTCTCTCTCTCTCTCTCTCTCTCTCTCTCTCTCTCTCTCTCTCTCTCTCTCTCTCTCTCTCGCTCTGTCTCTCGCTCTGTCTCTCTCTGTCTCTGTCTCTCTCTGTCTCTCTCTCTCTCTCTCTCCCTCTCTCTGTCTCTCACTCTCTCTCTCTCTCTCTCTCTCTCTGTCTCTCTCTCTCTCCCTCTCTCTCTGTCTCTGTCTCTGTCTCTCTGTCTCTGTCTCTGTCTCTCTCTCTCTCTGTCTCTCTCTCTCTCTCTCTCTCTCGCTTTCATACCAGCCTTTATCTTCCCGATGAGAAGAGACCGTCTTGACTGACGGTCAGGTGGTTGGCCGACGGTCAAGTGATTGGGCTCCATTCCTTTCCCCCCCCCCCCTCACTCCCTGTCCCATTTCAAACCCTTATCCTGACCCCTTCCCAGTGCTATAGAGTCGTAATGGCTTGGCGCTTTCCTGATAGTTCCCTCGCCTCTCTCTCGTTCTCTGTCCATCTGTATTTTAATCTGTATTTTGCTCTCTATCTCCCCCTCACTTTTCCTCTTCCTACGTAAAGAGTTTTTCTTAGCCATTAGACCAGAGTCTCAATGTGATAGTTCAGATCATTATGGATAATTTACAGTTTTATTCTTTTAGCCTTTTCTTTAACGGAACTATTTGTCTTCTTGGTCATTAGCCGTTCATTATTTTGAGTGATATAACAGTTAATGACGAATACATCAACCATATGTATTTTCTAACTGTAAATGTAACAAGGAGGAAAACGCTTCATTTAGTGATCATGGTTATGACAAGGTATTAATAATAATAATAATAATAATAATAATAATAACGTTGCATAATGCAGCCTCGTTTAAACATAGGTTAAAATAATAATTTCGTTTTGTTGGGACAGGAAACCTTTGTAAATACTTTACTTTCGTTTTGATATTTTTACTAAGAACCTCATGGGATTGTTATGGGAGACGTCCAGCTTTTAATGGGAGCAATGAGGTCGATCTCAGTAAGGTTATGCTGGTCACATACCCGTTAGTAATCACCGTGCAAAGTTCAGTGACGGTGTCATCAAGCGCATATCCTACAACCATTGCCAAACATCTTCCTTTTACAAACATTTATATGTGTTCGCGTGTGAATTATATATATATGCTTTTGTGAAGGATTGAATCCCGTGTTCAGAAATGTAGCCTAGGTTTAGCGTAGACACTGGTAGCTGTGGGCAGTCGTAGACTGTCAGTAGCTGTGAGCAGTCATAGACTGTCAGTAGCTGTGAGCACTCGTAGACTGTCAGTAGCTGTGAGCAGTCATAGACTGTCAGTAGCTGTGAGCAGTCATAGACTGTCAGTAGCTGTGAGCACTCATAGACTGTCAGTAGCTGTGAGCACTCATAGACTGTCAGTAGCTGTGAGCACTCATAGACTGTCAGTAGCTGTGAGCACTCATAGACTGTCAGTAGCTGTGAGCACTCATAGACTGTCAGTAGCTGTGAGCAGTCATAGACTGTCAGTAGCTGTGAGCACTCATAGACTGTCAGTAGCTGTGAGCACTCATAGACTGTCAGTAGCTGTGAGCACTCATAGACTGTCAGTAGCTGTGAGCACTCATAGACTGTCAGTAGCTGTGAGCACTCATAGACTGTCAGTAGCTGTGAGCACTCATAGACTGTCAGTAGCTGTGAGCACTCATTAACTGTCAGTAGCTGTGAGCAGTCATAGACTGTCAGTAGCTGTGAGCACTCATTAACTGTCAGTAGCTGTGAGCACTCATAGACTGTCAGTAGCTGTGAGCACTCATTAACTGTCAGTAGCTGTGAGCACTCATAGACTGTCAGTAGCTGGACCTGTAACAGTAACTCCCCATCTCTTAAATACTCACAACAGAGGTTCCGTCGGAAAACAGATCCAAGAGACTTGGTAAATTACAAGATGACATTGTTCTGTTCATTGAAAACGAAACAGGTTTCATGTTGCGAACATTGCAGTGTTTTCTATGTTGAATATATAGTAATCCAGGGAAGGGAAAGAATATATGACGGGCCAAGGAGCATGTAAGTGATCTTGGAAGAAGGCTTTATTTCTCATCAAACAAGTCAAAGACCATTTTCTTAGAATTTGCCTTTCGAAATGGTGAAAAGTTGCTAAAAAATTCTACACAAAAATATGTAACTTGTTTGTGATGCGTTGACATCAACTGGGTCAATAAAATTGTGTATTTTCTCGTGGAGTGTGTTTGAAGTGGGAGACACAACACCCTGGCAACACTGATGTGCTGTGACTTCCTCTTGGACGCCACGGCAACACTGCTGCGCCGTGACTTGCAACACAAATGGTCTAGCTCGTCGTCACGGTCAGACTGGCGTCACTGTGTACACATACGCGCGCGCCTTGATGCACATATCTCCTCTGTAACACTTCCCTGGAAGACCAAACCCCAAAGGTATTGTCCCCAGATCAATCGACTTGAGAAGGGTCCAGGACGGACCGAAACGTCGTCGTCCCTTCACCTTCTAGTGTGTGGTCTGGTCAACATACTTCAGCCACGTTATTGTGACTCATCGCTTACGTATTTTCCCCAGATATTACCCGTGTCCTCGGTGTCACTTCCAGTGTTTCCAGTCCCTCTGTTTTATCCGCATATTCTTCCCAAAATGTAATTTCATCACAATATTCAATTCTAAATCGTAGTTCCTCATCGACTGAAAGGTCTGCATATACATCTTCTAAAATTATTATTTAACAATAATGAAACTATAACTTAAGAAAGCTTCGTATAAAGATCTAAAAAACACATAGGTTCTTGTAGCGGAAAATACAGTCCGGTTCTTGTGGCATCACACCGTCTAGTCATCTACACTACAACCCAACGTCATGTTAAAATATCTGAAAACGTTTGCCGCCAGAGTCTCGAGTTTCTCGTAACAATTCAACTAGTTGTGTTACTCTGTAAGCTCTTGAGGTGACTGGGATCCTCTATTCTCTGGAAATAACACCAGAGAAATTCACGCTCTGGTTACCAGGAGAATAGCTTCTAAGGGATTTATGTAAAGCATCTGACAAGCCAATACCCCAATACATCACCACGGACGACTGCATGTCCCAGGAGGCGATACAGGCGTTGGTCGTCTCCTCAAAGAACCAATCGTGGCGGAGGCTCACCTGGGATTAAAATTCTGACTCTAGCAGCCAATCGTGGCGGAGGCTCACCTGGGATTAAAATTCTGACTCTAGCAGCCAATCGTGGCGGAGGTTGACCTGGGATTAAAATCCTAACTCAACGAATCAATCGTTGCCAAGTCTCTCCGAGGATTAAAATCCCGACTCTTATGGTGGCCGCTCTGATCTCTACCGATACAACGGCAGAAGATCAGAAGATAATATTCTTGCCAAGAATATTAATTTCATATTTAGCTTATTCATTTTGTGGTATTCTATGTAAATCTTATTCTATTTATGAAGTACACTTTCTTCTACACATGTTCAATCCAGCTTCAGGTATATTGTATTTGGTGTTTCTTTAACGGAATTACGAACATTCAAATGACTGTCTCAACACCATCTTTTATAACTGGGTCTGTTCACTGTAGCCTCAACTGTGTCTTTGTTTACCACCACTACCATAACCAACACTATACAACTACCTCCCCACAACCACAACCACCATCATCTCCCCACCCCAACAACCACCACCACCACCACAACCACCTTCCTACCACCACCACCACCACAACAACCTTCCCACCACCACAAGAAACACATCTGCCAATAAAAGGCTGGGAGCTCAATGTAATCTTTCCTCATTACCGCGAGGCTTCTGAATTAATCACTGTCATTGAGACGGGGCCCCTAAGAATGGGACAGTGCCAGGGGTCAGTGGTAATGGGGCAGTGTCTGGATCAATGGTGATGGACCGGCTACAGTACACCAGCCGCCCAATCAACGTCACCAAAGCAAGAAAACACTTAGTAATGAAGGTGTTATATTCGTCATTAAGAGAGCAGAAAAACTTTATCTACCAGCCTTGTTTCATTTATGTTAAGGGTGAACCCGCCCCCACCTCTCTCTCTCTCTCTCTCTCTCTCTCTCTCTCTCTCTCTCTCTCTCTCTCTCTCTCTCTCTCTCTCTCTCTCTCTCTCTCTCTCTCTATCTCCCACACACACACACACACCTGACCTGCTTATAACCCTAGTGTGTTAGTCACTTACCTGAGCACATAGGTAATCACATAGGAAACATCCAACGCATAGGTTTGAATCCTTATCACTGCTCCTACCGATTTTCTCCATAATATTATTATTATTATTAAGATTGAGCAGCAGACACAACAACTGGTGCCAGTCCTCCCCTGCTGAAGCTTCCCTCGGGTGCCGCTAGGGGTCACCAGGTGCCTGCAGGTGCCCTCCCAACACCTCCCAGGCACCCAGGTGGCACCTCAGGTGTCAGCAGGTGAGTTAAGACCTCCACCACAGATGGTCATGTGTCTGTTTTATACATTATACATAATGTAGTCAAATGTATAGTTCCCAGGAGGCATGGTGGAGGTATGGGAGGGCGGAAGTTATT